>NW_027272202.1:0-288731 GCF_040938485.1 Diadema antillarum
CATGGGGCCCTATAAGTATAACAAAATGATTTTTCCAGGCAATACCTGGAGCATATTGAGCAATATCATTTAATAGCAATTTAAACGTCCTTCTGCCAAGAAAGGCAATTATTTTGATAAACACACAACCGTAATCAGAACATGGCAAGCAACTTTATGAGTATCATGTTACAAATTCTAATTTTTGTTAGCAGCACTACTTTGCTCCCCCCCCCCCACAAAAAAAAAAAATCATTATATATATATACTGTATATACATTATGATCACTGACTTCAGATCTGACAATTACAGGGTGCAGTGTTCATGTCAAACAATAACTTCTTCTTCTTCTTTTGTTGACTTCCTCCAGTCCTGGAGAACTGCATTAGATTCACAGAAATTTAGTAATATACTGATTGTCGTGAACTAATATGGTCATAGGGCAAGCCGGAGACAACAGACAAGAATCAACACAATAAACTAGAAATGTCGCTACAGCGACTGGTTATACCCCCGGTAAACAACATTTCATAAGCTTTGGTCAAAACAACATTTCATAAGCTTTGGTAAAAAAACTGAGGAAGTAGTTAAATCCGCAAGATCTTTCCTTGATCTTCTGCCATTAATATGCCGTTACCATGGCAACGTACTTTCGGGTACTGTCGAAAAATGCGTCTTGCACATCTACAACCAAAGGCACACATCTGTACCAAGTTTCATGGAAATTGGGCAAAAACTGAGGAAGTAGTTTGCAACACAAAATTTTCCATCATTTTGGCTCATAATATGTGAGCTGTTACCATGGCAACATACTTTTTGTCACTGTCAAGAAATGTGTCATGCTGACCTATATCCTAAGACAAACATTCAATATGAATTCCATGAGAATTGGAAGAACACTGATGAAGCAGTTTTGCCATGAAGCATTTTGCCCTATATTTTACCAATAACATGCCGTTACCATGGCAACGTACTTTTTGCCACTGCGGAAATATGTGTCTTGCACATTAACATATATTCAGATGAACATCTGTACCTAATTTCATAAAAATTGATCAAAAACTGTGGGAGGAGTTCGCGACGCAAGATTTGTACCCATTTTTGCCCATAATATGCCGTTACCATGGCAACGTACTTTTGGGTACTGTCAAAAAATACGTCTTGCACATCTACAACCCAAGGCACACATCTGTGCCAAGTTTTATGGGAATCGGTTGAAAACTGAGGAAGTAGTTTGCGACGCAAGATTTGCAACGGACCGACCGCCCGACCGACCGCCCGTTCGCTGATTCCTATATACTCCCTTCAAACTTCGTTTGGCGGGGGTATAATAATAGCAAAGAGCAGGAGAGATGAGGAAGACAAGATGAAAGCAACAGATCAAGCAGCAGGTAAATGAAGAGGTTATAATGTCATAGATGAGTGGATCACATGCATTGATATCAGCTATGAAACAAAGGGAGTTGATGTGGAGAATTGCAGATTCTTCCTGGGATATACTGGGGTCACTTGTTCCGGTGAGTATTAGGCTGGCAGTGAGTGTGGCTTGCTTATCTTGGGGTGTCCGGGAGAGCAATTTCTGTAATCTTTCTGGTAGGTGTGCGATATATATCTTCCTCTCCTTGGCGTACGGCACGCATTCCCCAAGGAGATGTGTGATGGTCTCATCTTTGGGCATCTGACAGGGGCATCTACAATGTATTATTCTGTAGCTTCCCAACCAAAGTTAGATGGGTGTTAGTGGGATAGACTCCACAAAGCAACTGACACTTAACTGGTACTGCCTGTCGAAGTAAATGCAAGTCGAGTCTGGCGAGGAGGAGGATGGTAACCTGAGAGGGGTCCAAGGAACTGAGGGGGTGAAGTGTGGACTTGGTGGCCATTGCCTTTTTGGATTTGTCTTCTCTGTGACACAGGACTGCTGCACTAGTGATCCTCTTCCACTGCTGGAAAATGATGGGCATGTTCATGACATCTTCTAAGGGTGGAAGATTGTACTGCTGAAGAAGGGTCTTGAAGGCTTTGGTTGTTTTGGAGCCTGGGTGATGGCACAGTACGTGCTGGAACAGATGGTACTCGACCCTGTTGGGTGTTAGTGTGATCAGCTTCCCGAGCAGCCTGAGCTGGAGTATGGCAATCTTGTCAGAAACACTGGGAAGCCTGGTCAAAATGTGCACAGATTTGTTGGCTGTGGAACAAGGAAGTCCTAGCAGGGTTTTGAATAAAGTCTCCTGGGCCTTGTCTAGGCGATTCATGGCTGCCTTTGTGAGGTACGTTACCTCAGATCCGTAGGTCATACGCGGTAGGCAGAAGTGCTCCCACAGGGATGCCATGACAGTTGGTGTGAGTCCCATGCGGAAAGTGCCTAGTCCTGTAAGTGCGTACAGAGTCTTGTTGGCCGTAGAGATCACTGCCTGCAAATGTTCCAATTTTTTTCAAAGGGCAGTTTGAAACATGTTTGAGACCATGATTGCCTTTCTCATAGTAGATAAAGGCAATGCCGTTTTGAAATGCGTATATCTTTGAGATGCCAAAGTCAATTTCCATGCAGTATACAGCCCGCAGGCTACAACACAGGCCTCAGCTGACCTCTGCTTCGCAAGCAAGTCGGACCGTGCAAAGACAAAGCAGCTGTGCAGTGACAACACTCAAAAATCGAGATTCAATGATATTGATAGAAATAGATAGCTAGATAGTTAGATAAACATGGCACTCCAAAAATTCATAATCATGTTTAAAGCCATGTTCGAAAATGCTATTCCACATGCGTTTTGAAACTTGATTCTCTCTCTCATCTCACATTAGATAAATGCAGCCCTATTATAATGTAGTAGGGGTCTACTACAGAAACATGTGCAAAAGTACACCAGCTAGCACTGTATTACAAAGTTACAAATACAATGGGTCAAATCGTGATATCGGTCCCCTTCCATTCGTGTGTGCTTCTCCCATACTCTCCACTATGTGCAAAGTTGAAAGAAGTCCCTGGCTATGACGAAATGAATGGCGGTGAATGGAGTGGGGACCTATTTTGCGACAAGGATAGGGCATGCAATGTTATGTACTGTAGGCCCTATGTTGCTGTGTTTTGTGATCAATCAATATCAATAAAATATGACCAATGGCAATATATATTCTAATTGGCAATGATCTCATAGTTACTGTTGTGTTATGTGAGCGCACTACATTTATCACAAGTGTACGCATATTCCATGTAGTCTATATTTGAGTGATACGGTCAGAGCAGCAGTCATTACATGACGCTAGTTTGTGATAGTGGTTCATTTTATCGTTAAACAACTATGTCCTCTGTTCATCATTGAATCTGGTCCACTATTACAACATGGTGGCAGCGGTGCCGACACGGATTTATGCCAAATCAGCACGGAACTAAAGTTTTCTTAGGGAAATTCATCATGAGTGACTTGTGCTGAAACCGCCCGAGAGGACACTGCGCACAACACGTCTACGTCTACTGCAGATACGTGCATGGACTAGCTTAACGACTCGTCTTGTGAGTAACACTGTGCGTGAATAAACCGATTATTTTATCATCCATGCTGCTCATCAACAAATAACGATACGAATACATATCATCGGATTGATGAACGCTTTGCAGAGCATTCTATATTCGTTTCTACATCGTAAGATATAGCTGTGTAGCTCGTACAAAATGTTGTCAGAACATTTTCGTCGCACGAATCACTGACATTCGCCACATTGGACAGTTGCAGTTCTGTAGTAAACAAGCATTATCGACGCGCACTGTATCCAAGTACGCGCAATACCCGAGCGTTCATTCAAGGACTTCCATTGTTGACGTAACAATAGACCAAGTTCGCATTACCTGAGCGCACCGTATCCATTGACATCCATTGTTGACATAACAATAGAAGACGCAGATCGATAGACGCGTATTATCCTGGACTGGCCAGAAATGTGTTTATCTTATCGGCATAGCAACGTGTATTGCGACATCATTGCTTCTACTGGGACCATCACTCAGCGGAAGGATATTTCTGACAGAGCATACGCAATTTCCCGTTATCGCAGTTCATCTACCCTGCAAGCTACAACGTAGCGAGGACGGACAATCAAGACACGGCACGATCCAGACTGAGATTGAATCCATATGCAACCAGATAAAAGAGATGAGAATTAGTACAATTCATTAAACTATCTCAGACATTTGAACACTTGAGTGTGGACAATTACATACATTCGTTATTTGTGTACATGAATGTTTTGACATATTCATACGCATCTGTGTATTACTGTGGTAATATTGACATCTAGTCATGTTTCGATGTATTTTGGAGAGTGTACATTATTGATACATGTATATCAGTAGTGACTTTGTGTCATATATTTCTATGTTTGCAAACTATTCTTGATTTGTTTACTTTGTAAACTATATCTGTAACCTTTCAGCCGTAAGTTTGCAAAGTGTGACATTAATATCAAGCATTGTATCATTTGTATCTCCAACTCAATCTAAATCAAAACGCACGATGGCAAAGTATCCAGAAATGAATTGGAATAGTGCTGATGTGCCGGAAGAATTCAAGTTATTCAAACAACGCATGGAGTTATGCTTCCAAGACAACGATGTCCAAGACCCAAAGAAGCAAGCAATCAAAATCAAAATTGCAGTAGGAAATGAAGGTTTGCGTAGAATTAACGCATCCGGTCTATCCAATGAGGATCAAGAAAAACCTGCAATGTTGTGGTCTACTCTTGAAGGTCAGCTGAAAGTCAAGCTGAATTTTCGCATCCACAGACTGGAACTGATGCGATATCGTCAACACGCAAATGAAACTATCGACGAATTTGTAAATAGATGCCGGAGTAAAGCCAAAGAATGTGACTTTACCGAAAATGAGCTCTCAGAACGCGTGACAGAGCTAGTCATTGCGTCTACACGTATCGAGGCTTTCCAGAAAGATCTTCTAGACCAACCCAAAGGCTACAAGATAGCAAACCTCCTTGATGAAGGCAGGAAATACGAAGCCATAGCCGTAGGCAAACAGTGTCTTCGTTCGATCGACTCTTCTGCAAGCAACGTAGATGCTCTATCACGTAACCAAGATAGACGCAAGAAGTGTGGTAACTGTGATTTGAATCATCCACCACGCAAGTGTCCAGCCTACAGAGACATTTGCAAAGCATGTGGTTCCAAAGGACACTGGGCTAAATGCTGCAGAAAGACAAAACACAGAAAAGTGCTTCGAGGACGAAGTCCAAGCAGAGGACGCCAAGGTGGTAACCGCAGTTTTTCACCACGAAGACAGAAGACACCCACCAGGCAGCCAACCAAACAAAAGGTAGCCGAGTTCTCCAAAGAGCCAGAAGGAGAAACCCAGGAAGATTTTGAGGAATTTAACACTATCGTACTGGGAAACGACCTAGACGCATCTATCGATTCTGTGCATCAGAAAGAAGCATTCGTGAAGATTGGAATTATCTGTCCCAGCAAACGTGGACAACACATCTTACATGCAAAGGTCGACACCGGAGCGAGTGGAAATACACTCCCTCTACGGACAATCAAGGCCATGTATGGAAGCAGGTGGCAAGCAGTTGTACACCCGACTTCAGCACGCCTTACCGCATACAACGGTTCCCCGATACATTGTTTGGGCACCCTTCAGATCACGTGCAAGTACAAAGACTCCGAGTGGAGAGATCAACTTTTCTACGTGGTCGATGTCTCAGGACCAGTGATAATTGGACTACCTATGTGCAGTGAGTTACAGGTGGTAACAATCCATGAGATGCACCCTCAGAGTCGTAGTCCACCTAACAGACCGTCTCCGTTGAAATCTGTCAAGGACCTGCAAGTGCTCTATCCGCAACAGTTTGATCGTATTGGTAACTTTCGTGGAGAAGCAACACTACATGTCAAAGAAGGAGCTGTTCCCACCATTGATGCTCCAAGAAAGTGCAGCGTCCACATCAAAGACAAACTCAAGGCTGAGCTTGACTCAATGGAGAAGCAAGGCATCATCAGACAAATCGACCATCACACCGACTGGTGCAGTTCGATTACTACAGTTCTCAAGAAAGATGGATCCTTGAGAGTATGCCTAGATCCCAGGAGATTAAACCAGAATCTCAAACGATGTCCCCACAAGATTCCAACTCTTGAAGAGGTCAACCCAGCTTTCTCCGGAGCAAAGTATTTCTCTAAGCTCGACGCGAAATCCGGATATTGGTCTGTTCACCTATCCAAAGAATCCCAGGAGCTGACAACTTTTCGTACTGGTACTCCATTTGGCAAATACTGCTACACACGCCTACCTTTCGGACTTTCTGTCAGCCAAGACTTGTTCCAGCAACACATGGACCGTATCGTTGGTCAAGTAGATGGATGCATCTGTATCGCTGATGATATTGCAGTTGTTGGACGTACCGAGGCAGAACATGACAAAAACCTCCACAGACTGATGGAAGTTGCCCAAAGAGAAGGACTTGTCTTCAACAGTAAGAAGTGTATCATCAAAACTGACAGCATCAACTTCTTCGGCTCTGTATATACCAGAGATGGCATCCGCCCTGATCCACAGAAGATTGAAGACATTCATGCCATGCCAACGCCTCAAGACAAAGATCTACAGAAGTGCCTTGGTCTTCTTAACTATCTCGCTCCACACATTGCCAACTTCTCTGAAAAGGCATCACCATTACGTGAACTACTGAAGCGAGATGTGCCATTCACATGGCAAGACGATCATCAACATGCCTTCAACGAACTCAAGAAAGCGATCTCTGCAGAATCTTACTTGCAGTACTATGATCCAAGGAAGACAACGATCCTAGAAGTCGACGCATCATCAAAAGGCCTAGGAGCTTGTTTGATGCAAGAAGGCAAACCTGTCGCATTTGCTTCAAAGTCTCTCTCATCGTCACAAGCTAACTACTCCAACATAGAGAGAGAAACGCTAGCCCTCGTGTTTGGAATACAACGTTTCCACACATACCTGTTCGGAAACCAGTTCACTGTCCAAACTGATCACAAACCCTTAGAGATGATCACCAGAAAGCCACTGAGATGTGCGCCACCACGTTTGCAGAGACTTCTCATCAAAATTCAAGGCTATGACTATGATGTCAGGTACAAGCCAGGCAAATCGATGATCATATCAGATGCTTTGAGCAGAATGCCTAATCCAAGCAAGAATCAAGACGTTCCCCTTGATGTCAATGTGGAAGAGATCTGTGAGGAAATCGACATATCACACATTGACCTTATCTTCTTTGGACAAAAGAAGAGAAACGAGCTGCAACAAGAGATGTCGAGAGATCCTACCTTGCGAGCTCTGTGGCAAATCGTCACGAATGGTTGGCCAGACACAATCAAGGAAGTACCTAGAGAGGTCAGAACATTTTGGCCATACCGCGATGAAATCGGAGTATCAGATGGTGTACTTTTCAAAGGCAATCAAGTCATCATTCCCACAGACCTCAGACAAGACATCCTGAATCAACTTCATCAGGGTCATCAAGGTATTGAACGTACCCGCAGACTAGCAAGGGAAACCGTGTATTGGCCGAACATCAATAAAGACATTGAGCAAATCTCAAAGAATTGCTGCGCCTGCCAAGAAAATCAGGTCAAGCAACAAAGAGAACCCTTGCAACCTCACGACATACCAACTTCGCCGTGGACGAAGCTTGGAACTGACTTGTTTACTTTCAACAAGGAAGAATACCTGTTGGTGACCGACTACCATTCAAAGTATCCGATCGTTCGCAAGTTGAAGGATACATCCAGTGCGGCAGTCGCAAACATACTGAGTGGTATCTTCAGTCTCTTCGGACCACCAGCAACTCTGATATCACACAATGTTCCACAATTTGTTGGAAGACCATTTCAAGAGATGTGTGAGAAATGGTCAATTGATCACATTACATCGTCTCCGCGATATCCAAGATCCAACGGACTCGCTGAACGCATGGTACAAACTGTGAAAGGAATCATGACCAAGTGTACCAGAACTGGACAAGACATCCAGACAGCACTACTACATTTTCGTGCCACACCAATCGACTCCAACCTACCATCACCTGCTGAATTACTCTTTGGAAGACCAATCAGGACAACACTTCCAAGTCACCACCTGACCAGACAATCGTCTACGCCTGATTTGTTGTTTCAGAGACAGGAGAACATGAAACACAATCACGACTTGCATGGAGGTAGAGATTTACCGCCTCTGCACGTTGGACAGAAAGTGAGAGTTCTGAATCCCAAAGACAACACTTGGCTTCCTGCCGAAGTGAGCAAAGTACGTCAGGAACCAAGATCCTACGAAGTAGCAACTCCTAACGGTAGCATCTTGAGGAGAAATAGATCTCACCTGAGAGAGATGCCAACTGGAACGAAGCCAATAGTTCCAAAACGGGTTCACTTCGAAGACGACGGCAGGAGTGAGGAAAGGAGACAACATCCAGACAAAAGACAAGACCAATCTGATAGGAAGTCAGTCACTACCCGGTACATAACGCGATATGGACGTGAAGTCAGACCCCCATCGCGGTACCAAGAGTAATGCAATGCTGGAAGATAAACTAGCAGCATTGTCAGTGTAAATAATATGTTCATTCATTATGTTTAGTGTTGATTTATTTACAGCACATTTGTGTAACCAAGTGATACACATCATTTTATTTCACAAGACAATATTTGAAATTTAAGTCAGGAACCATAACAACTACGACATATATGTTACATTTATCAAAATGTTTGTTGCATGCTATATATATATATGTTGGTGTGTATATAACTGTTAATCACATTTATGCATTGAAACTATGATGTAACTGTTCACTAATTTCACATACAAAAGTTCATCTCAACTGAATGTTAAAAACCAACAAACATACAAGAAATCATTTCCTGTGTTGATGATAATCTGAGTACAAATTCAAATGCTAAATCATTACGTTTTTATTATCCATATGTACATTCCGTATGAATATAATTATTTATGTCTCATGTTATTAAAGATATCACGAAGATATACGTGAAATTATTTGTAAATATGCTGGTGTTAAACTGCATGCATTTTGTGACAATAAGTTTGAATAACATTATCGTTTTATTCGTCTTATCTTTCGATACCAGATATGTCGAGATTTGTTCAGTATTGCTATATGAGAAATGTAAAAACTTATACTGATAAAAAGAATTTCTGGTACATTGCATTTGTGAGACCAGCTGTTTCAAGTAGAGTAGATTTCATTTGCCTGCCTGATTGTAATTCAACGTATCTATGCAAATCTCAAACAAGCTTCCTCCATTTTTCAACATTTTGTGTCAGAGATTCACATTTATAATACTTGGAAGATCAATGTGAATGTTTCCATATGTACAAGTGCAGTTTAAAAATATTCGTCATTGTATCTTTTCAGAAGGAGGGGGATGTTGTGTTATGTGAGCGCACTACATTTATCACAAGTGTACGCATATTCCATGTATTCTATATTTGAGTGATACGGTCAGAGCAGCAGTCATTACATGACGC
The DNA here is from genome assembly GCF_040938485.1 of Diadema antillarum. Lineage (NCBI taxonomy): Eukaryota > Metazoa > Echinodermata > Echinoidea > Diadematoida > Diadematidae > Diadema > Diadema antillarum. The sequence goes on from NW_027272202.1 coordinate 9,508, forward strand.
TAGTTTGTGATAGTGGATTAAAGTTGTTCATTTTATCGTTAAACAACTATGTCCTCTGTTCATCATTGAATCTGGTCCACTATTACAACAGTTACAAAGGAGTGGTAAAGATACCATACCATACTCTGCAGTTAAGCCAAAAACATAACTTTCTTTAGTGGCCTGGCGGATGGAAACATCTATTAAAGTTTAGGTTCAAGACGTAATTTAACAGACAGAATTAACGTGAAATAACAAACCTCTTGACTTTCTGACACTAGCCAAAGAACCCATCACAGGCTCGATGGTATGAACAGACCGAAGGGGCGGAGGTTGAAAGTCTTCCATTATTGAGGCTCTTCCAACTGATGGTTCAATGCGAAATATGCTGCTATGATGTCTGGTAGTGCAAGTTGTAAACAAGGCTGATGATAGTCCTGTCGCTGCAACGTTAGAGTGATTGAAATGAGAACGATACAGCAGCCGTCTAACGTTAGGCCTACTGCAAATAGTGCAATGACAATGGTTGTTAGAATGGACAATCCAGCGACTCCTCCAGCGAGTGCAGCTGCGATACATAATCCATCCAGGACACTCCTTAAATTAATCGCAGCTCAGTCAGCTCAGGTTCTGGCTGGCCGGAAGCAGTAAAGGCGAGAGTTATTGGCTATTTATCGTAATTAGTGATTCCACTGAAGTGACGAGCAGGAGGCAGCATTTCTTCCAGGGTGAGATAAGCAGCAATTTGGTATCAAAATCATCTCTCAGTTGTTTGGCCAGTATATTTTGCCTGTATAAAACATATCGGTGTGGATCTCGGATGACCTAGCTAGTCTCTTGAGTGTGTGTGTTATGTTGCAGCAGCGGTGCGCGCGCGATCGTACGTGCGCAGCACACGCACGGGGGACGGAGAGTACTTAGTACTAGCGTACTAGCTTGCCTAGTACCTCCTTGGTACTAGGTTTGCTAGTAACTCATCGCACAACAAGAGCGTGCTGATTAGGAGGCGCGCGCAGCACGTATTGATGAGGCTCAGGCATATAGAGATAAAATACTAAGCAGTATACATCTCTATTAGTCCAAGAGGATTAGGTCAAAAAAAGGCCTAAACCTGGGTCCCGTTGCATAAAACTTTTTTAGCAACCTTAGAAAATTTAGGTTGGGATTTGCCCAACCTAAATTTTTGAAGGTTGCTAATCTAAGAATGTAAAATCCGTTGCATAAAAACTCTGGTTGGGAGCTTCCAACCGGAAATTTGTGATTTCAACCGGAAAAAAATCCGGTTGGAGTTTTATGCAACGGGCCCCTGGACATTTTTGGTAACAAGCTGATTTTTTCAGGATAGGTCCAGAAAAATGTCTAGAATAACATACTTAAAGTCCTCATGTATCCTCTTTGAGCGTTTTCCGCAATCCAAGATGGCGTCCAAAATGGCCGCCATTTCCAGAAATTCTTATAACTTTTCAACTAGAGAACCCCAAAACAAAATTTAAATGTCTAAATATATGTTTTGAAGCATGAAGAACCCAGTAAAACACATATCAAAAGATGTTGATGCACGTAAGTACCGAAATCCAAGATGGCGTCCAAAATGGCCGCCATTTTCTGAAATTCTTATAGCTTTTCAGCCAGGTAATCCAAATACAAAATTTAAATGTCTAAATATATGTTTTGAAGGATTAAGAACTCAATAAAATACATATTAAGAGATGTTGACGCGCACAAGTACCGTAATCCAATGTGGCATCAAAAATGGCCGCCATTTTCAGAAATTCTTAATTGCTTTTCATCCAGGTTATAGCCCGTTAACGATCGCCGCGACACTGTACATTTTCGTCACCTCAAGCACACGAGATGAAAATTTAGTGCTAGCCCCTTTTTATTACCGAAACATTTGATGTCTACCATGAGGTGAGTTCTAATGAAAATGTCAGTTATCACTTGAGAAGTAAAAACAATTCTTTTTTATATCTGTGCTACATAAATGTTCAAAATTAGTATCTACATGTGCTACAAAATAATGTGTAATTCATCACATGACAGTGAATTTCTTTGGTGCTGTGTATTGCTCCACCTAAACATTGTCTAAATTATCTTATTCATTTCGTGTAGATTAGGTAAAATTATGAAATAGATAGAAATCAGAGAATATGGCACTCATAGTTATTGGTATGTGGAGGAGGGATACTCCTCTCCCACACGAGGGATCCCTCTTTTTTTTTACTCGAAATAAAAGTGAAACATATAGTGCAAACGTTTGCTAAGATATTGAATTATTTCCATCGAAGAGTAAGAAATTAATGTTTAAAGTAGTATTCAGGGAAATGGGCAATATATGGGAGGGTGTGGAAGGCGAATCCCCTCCCCTCCCCCCAACATGAGGGAGATTTTGCATTTTTCAGACTTGATATTCAGACATCTGGTGCACCCTATTGGTGAAATATTAGATTTTTGTTTCCATCAAAAAGGGAACAAAAAGATATATAATCATGGAAGTGCAGTCATACAGGGTTGCCTGATCCCACACGAGGGAAAATTTCGTATTTTCAGACTTGAAATTCACAGATCTGTTGCACCCATTTTGGTGAATTATCCGATATTTGTTTTCTATTTGAAAACGTTAGGAAAAATATATATTCTGGAAAGTGTCGGGGAGGGGGAAGTATGTGAAAAGAATATACTCCTTCCCATACGATGGAGATTTTGGCATTTTCCAATTTGAAATTTTGAGATTTAGCGCACCCTTTGGTGAAATATCTGAGATTTGCCTTTGTCCTAAAAGTAAGATATATTTATGGAAATATGCGGGGGAGGTGTATGAGGTGATGAGCCCTCCCACAAAATGAAGATTTTTTTTCTTTCAGGTTACGGGTTTTATATGGTGCGCACTGTTGATGAAAATTAGATTTTTGTTTCTATTAAAAAGTGTAAGTATAGAATAAAGACTATATTCAAGGCAATGAGCTAGTAGAGGATGTGGGGGGGGGGGCATCACTTTTGAATGGAGGGAGTTTTGTATTTCTATAGATCGTCATTAGCCGGCCTAATAGTGTACCCTTGGCGTTATATTGATTGTCCTTCCTCAAAGAGTATATCGTATTCATAGTCTCAGTATCCCCATCCCCTCCAGAACGAGGGAGCTTTTAAACTTGAATTGAAATGAAAATAATTATATCATTTGCACACATTTGATGGAATATTTGAGAGTTGTTAAAGGGGTATTTAATTTATATTGGGGGAAGTGAGCGCTGGAAGGATTAGAAAGGGCAAATTACCCTCCAATATGAGGGAACTAACCTTTTCATTTTGTATTAGTGAAAGATCTAGTGCACACTTTTTGATGACAATTCATATTTGGAAATTTGTTAATCTCAAAAGTGTACAAAGTCTGTGGAAAGGGGCCGAGCGATCTTTGATAAACAAACGGCGGCCATTTTGGGCAACATTTGATTTTTGCGAAGAACTCACGTGGTTTTATTTGTACCTACGTGCGTTGGGTTCCTTATGTCTCAAAATATACATTTAAGTGCGTATCACGGTTACCTTATAGTTTCAGGGTTATGAGAAAAACAGGAAATGGCAGTCATTTTGAATACCATTTTGGCTTTCTGAAAGTGCTTAAGTGCTTTATTTGTGTTTCAATATCTCTGAATAAGTATTATATTAATTTTGGTTCCTTGTGACTCAAAACGTATGTGTTTCGACATTCCAGTGTGTACAGTTGAAATCTACTTGCAAAATTATGAGAAAAAAAAAATCATCAGAAATGGCGGCCATTTTGGACGCCATCTTGGATTACGATACTTGTGTGCTTCAACAACTCTTGATATGTATTTTATTGAGTTCTTCATCCTTCAAAACATATATTTAGACATTTAAATTTTGATTTTAGGTTACCTGGCTAAAAAGTTATAAGAATTTCAGGAAATACGGCGGCCATTTATTTTGGTACGCCATCTTGGATTACGGTAGGCCTACTTGCGTGCATCAACATTTCTTAATATGTGTTTTATTGAGTTCTTCATGCTTCAAAACATATATCTAGACATTTAAATTTTGTATTTGGGTTCTCTGGTTGAAAAGCTATAAGAATTTCTGGAAATGGCGGCCATTTTGGACGCCATCTTGGATTGCGGAAAACGCTCAAAGAGGATTTATGAAGACTTTTAGTATGTTATTCTAGACGTTTTTCTGGACCTATCCTGAAAAAATCAGCTTGTTACCAAAAATGTCCAGGTTAAAACCAAGGAGCTACTGTAGTAGCTCAGTCCTTGTTAAAACTAATACTCTTGGACTCTATGGGCTCAGGCATACTAGTACGTAGTCTGGTTTCCATACCCCATAATTTCTCACAAATAAAGTAAGACCCTTGGAATATCACAGCCAGGGGCGGATCGGATCCAGGGATTTTGTAAAGAGGGGGCACTTTTACGGGGGTGCACGCACCCCTCCCCATTTTTCTTTTTATTTCTTTTTAGTTTCAACAAAAAATAAAGGGAGGGGCATGCGCCCGGTGAAGACTACTGGTCCTCCCTGGATCTGCCATAGTTATGACATATTAGATTGGATAACATTGTTGAGAAAATAACAGGGTCCTGACAGAGCTCCTAACTGACATCGTTTATCCCCAGAGGCACGGTCGGTGCCGTTTTCTTTCTTTGTTTTTTTCTTAACGTGGCTATGGGGTGGGGGAGTTCAGCGCAACTTCCTGCTGCAACTTCCCCGTTTTTTGTTTTGTTTTGCTTTTTCAGCTGACAAGCAAAATGAAAAACAATACCCAGGCCTATTGTGCTTGGGTGGGGGAGGTCACCTCAGGGGGGCATTTCATGAAGCATTTTGTCCGACAAGTTGTCGGACAAATTGGGCTCTCAGCCAATCAGATGCAAGGATTTCACTAGCTTGTAACAGTTTGTCAGAAAAATATCCGACCAAAATGCTTCATGAAATGCCCCCCAGGACAACTAATTCAAACTGCGACGCGACGTATATCCGTGTTTTTGACGGGCTCCTGCTTCCATAGTGGTGTGCATGCAGCAGGTTGCAGATAGCATGCATAAGTGGCGCGGGGCCGTCCGACGCCATTTTAGGAAGCAAATCTCATTCCGTGTGTTCGTTGTGTTAATTTTCGATAAGCTCGGAGCCATGGCGTCATCCCCGTCAAAGAAAGCTTCTTCGAAGAGTACCGCTTATTGTTCGGCAATCCACTGCAGAAATCGTCAAAACAAGCGGCCAGATTTGTCATTTTTCAGATTTCCTAGGGACCCCGAAAGGTGAGTGATTGCTGGTTAATCCTAATATTAAAGGTTAGGTTGACAGTTAACTGCGACAGCCGCCACACGCCGGCGGCGCGGTCTCCGGGGCGCCTCCGGGGCTAGTTGACAGTGTGCACACAGCCCTGCTGGGTCGCTACGCAGCTACGCGATACTCTCGCCACTGGTGCGGGCGCGGGGTCCGGTCGGGCTGGCATATCGCTGCTGTTAGATAGCTACTAAGCTAGCTAGATTCTAGACGAAAAACTCCGTCTGTCACTTTTAGACTTTTATATGGGAGGGGATTCCATGAAGCCAGACGTAGTAGTGATCTAGTCTCCCTGGGTCATATACCTGACGACAAGATACACAGGCCGAAAGGAAAGACAGGAATGGAGTTCCTCCCCTCATGCTGGAAGGAAACCTTGTGAAGGACAGCAGGACCAAAGCAACCACCCTCCTGCAGCAGTTTACATCTGTGTTCACAAGGGACCAGACCAATCGTATGCCCAGCATTGAAAAAAGCTACAATTGCTCCCTCCCTCCTCTGCAGATCACAGCTGATGGAGTTCTCAAGCTATTACAGAACATCAACATCCATAAAGCTTGTGGACCGGATAACATCCCTAACATTATCCTGAAGCAGTGTGCCACCGAACTTGCGCCAGCTTTGAGTGAGATATTCCAGCTCTCCCTGGACACTGGGGTACTACCTACTGACTGGTTGCAGGCCAACGTGACACCAGTTTTCAAGACCGGGGATGTCCACCAGTCGGCAAACTACCGTCCCATCTCTAAAACATCAGTCACATGTAAACTCCTGGAACGTAAACACCTCCTTGATTATTTAGAAGAAAACAACATCCTAACTCACCTGAATCACGGTTTTAGATCTGGATACTCCACCGAAACCCAGTTGATCACTGCCCTCCATGACTTGTTGCATGCAAACGACCAAAGGAAGCAATCAGACATCATAGTGCTGGACCTTTCGAAGGCTTTCGATAAGGTCCCCCACGAAAATCTCCTACATAAACTTACATCCATTGGAATCACTGGCCCCACCCACTCATGGCTTAGAAATTTCTTAACAAAACGCTGTATGAGAGTCGTCATAGACGGAGAGAGCTCCCACGATGCACATGTTGATTCAGGTGTACCCCAGGGAACAGTACTCGGGCCCTTATTGTTCCTTTGCTACATCAACGACCTACCAGACACAGTGAGGTCGCAAATAAGGCTGTTCGCAGACGACTGTCTCCTTTACCGTCAGATCAGGAACCAGGGAGACCACCTCATCCTTCAAAACGACCTGACAGCCCTGGTCTCTTGGGCACATAAATGGGGTATGTGCTTCAACGCAGAGAAGTGCTATACTATGAGTGTCTGCAGTAAATCATCCTACTTCTATCAACTCAACAGCCATATCCTGCAGCACGTTCACGACATCCGTTACCTAGGAGTCACTATCTCTGACGACCTGAAGTGGGAGAAGCATGTCGCAAAGACCACGCAAAAGGCAAATTGGGTTCTATCCCTCCTTCGGAGAAACCTCTACTTCTGCCCTGCCAACGTTAAGCGAACTGCCTATACTTCACTCGTTAGATCACTCCTCGAGTACGGTGCCACTGCCTGGGACCCATATCTACAAAAGGACATAAACAGACTTGAAAGTGTCCAACGAAGAGCTGTCCGATTCATAACAGGGGATTACATGTCCAGAGATGACGGCTTTATCACAAACAAGCTGGCTGAACTTTGTCTCCCAAGCCTGAAGGAAAGAAGGAATCTCAAGCTCACCCTCTTCTTCAAAGTGGTCGGGGGGCTGGTGCCAGCTCTCCCAATTCAAACCTTTGCTCAACCTAAAAAACTTAGACGACGTATCCGTGTTAAGCAATTCACAAACTGCGATACTGTAAATATCTTGGACAGACAAGTGACAAATAACAGTAAGTGCTTTAATCAAATAAGAGCACAAACAGAACAATTCAGAAACTCATTCTTCCCGTCTACTGTCATCGAGTGGAACCACCTGAGTGACGCCACTATTAACTCGCCATCAATCGCCTCATTCAAAAAGGCCATTGATAGAACTTTCTAATCACCTCTGCGCCCTCTCTCATCCGATGCGTTATGCCCAGTAGGGCCCTGCATCGTAAACATCCAGATCGTAAACATCCAGATCCAGACCGATCTTTACCCGGTCAACATTGCATGGTCAATCGCTGTGTAAATTAACTGTTCTATGTGTATTCCGTTATAACAACAGCTCACAGGGAGGTCGTCTCTCAGCTCACCTCCTATTAAAGCCCAAACAAAGTTCTGGTACGCCTGCAAAAGTTGTCAAATTTTGCTCCAAAAATGTGAACGTATGCCTAGGAAATGTGCGGAATGACGCTGTAATAACAAGATATTCGATGGGTAACGACGAAAATGGGAAATATTAACCAAAAACGTTCAGTCTCAGAACTTACCCGAACGGGGTCAGGCTAGACTCGGACTCGGGGATAACTCGGCTTCGCTTTGACGGCGGGATGAGTTGTAATGGTTGTCCCTCTGATTGTACAGTGTTGTCCTAGGGGAGCGGCCTGTATAAACTAGCGCTTCGTGTTCTGGCTACTCGCAGTAATGGTCCGAGTTGTTACAACGCGCGCATCAAAAACCTCTTTTGCGCGCATGCAAAATTAGTGTGCGCCTATCAAGCACCTCTAAAACAATCAAAGGCGCTTGATAAACAACAACAAAAACTCCAAAGACCGCGCGTCTCACAACTGAGGACCGCGCGCTGTCATTTTTGTTTTGTTTTGTACAGGATTACGTTAGCACGCACTTTCCTGTCCATTCAGTTAGGCCTCATTATGCAGTGGCCAGTAGAATGTGGCGATCACTTACTGCGTGTGTATTGTCTGAAGTAGGGTCGAATTTTTCCCGAGATCGAGTTAGTCTGGAGCCTTCTGGAATAAAAGTCGGTTTTCCTACTATTATTATTTTTCTCAAAATACTCCAAACCGACTCATCATTCCGGCAAACCGCGTCAGCCAGGTAAGTTTCTTAGTGGACTCTTTCGATATATTGCAAGCAAAAATGAAATGGTGCTAGACGGGTTCTCAAGCACTTACCGAAACTTAGTTTTCACTTTAACTAACACTAAACAGCTGTTAGAAGTTCTTATACACAGCCCAGTCGGGCTACTCACCTCGACCCTGCATGCTAATAGTAATACCTCAGGGTCAGGGAGCTTTAACGCTAGATTTGCAGCGTGGACGCTTGAGACGACGCTTGAGCTGGACGTTCTCCTCGCCCCTGCCTCAGGCCTCATATAGTCATTTGACCGACAAGTCTGTAAATTCCACAAAAAAACTTCTCATTTATGATAATGACATTTGCTGGGTCAGTTTTTCGCTTCTTTAATCTTAGACAGACACCATTGATACATACTGGTACGCCATTGCGACGGTTTCCACCGTTCTGGCTGAAACGCCACTTCGACCCAGTTCCCCCCGCATAAAAATGATTTTTTATATTAATATTTATTATTTTTTCCAGCTTGGTTTTCAAACCAATCTGGAAAAAATATATACAGGATTAATCAGTTAACATTTTGACTCACCTCTTCCACTGTTTCCTCCTGTTTTCTGGTTGTTTCCTCCACTTCTTTGCAGCGCTCCCCAATTCATCGCCGCCTTCATTTGAAAAATGACCGCACGAACGTATGGCAAGCCAAATGCTCCATATAATCACTACACTATATCGGTACACTTACGTTTCTTCACTAAAGTACTAGTAAGTTGTTCAAGCGCTAAATTTAACTTTGTAATATTGTGAATGAATGATTACAAATTTACTGGATGCATTTCCTTTTGGGCGTTTTGGCTTGCCGTAGACGAGAGCCCGAAAACCATGCATCAGTTTTTACTGGATGCATGGCCAACCATGCATCAGTAAATATTATAGAATGGGTAGCGAGAATCCTGCGATCTGATTGGTCAAGAGCTATGTGTTGCTTTTTACTGGCTGCACGCTGAGTCACAGTGGTAAACATGTTATCGCGCACTTGTAGCAAGAGTATGCGTTCTTGTAACAAAGGTTCGCGCACTAACCAAGCGTTCGCGCACTCGGGTTGGCCATGCGTCCAGTAAAAACTGATGCACGCTCGTTTACGGCAAGCCAAATGGAAATGCATCCAGTAATTTTGTCATCTGGTAACACGATAGAAAAATGGGTTTTGGGCAAGAAAATTACCCATTCTATAAATCAGATGACGCACATGTCTTCTCGTGCGTCAGTCGGAATATAGTGTGCATGTGGTAACTATGGAATTTAGCCTAAACCCACTCGGCTTCGCCTCGTGGGTTAAGCATTCCATAGTTACCTTATGCACACAATTCCGACTGACGCACTCGGACCTGTGCGTCATTTGTATACTGATGCATGGTTGTTTTAGCTAATAGGCATCTCGTACTAAGTGCGCAAACGCTTGCTTGATGGGCGAACCTTAGTTACAAGTGTGTGTACTCTTGCTACAAGTGCGCGATAAACATGTTTACCACGGTGATTTAGTGTGTGGCCAGTATAAACAAACACAAAGCTCTTGACCAATGAGATTGCAGGATTCTCGCTACCCATTCTATAAACGGGCATGGTGGGTCACATAAGGTACTCAGTAGCATGCGTGTCCTACTTTATAGGACGAGTTCACCTTCATACATTTGGATTGAGTGAAGGCAACAATATTAGTAGAACACATCAGTGAAAGTTTGGGGAAAATCTAACAATCCATTCAAAAGTTGTGAATTTTTAAAATATCTGTGCAATCACTGCTGGAGGAGAAGACTGCTACACTCGTATGATTTCACATGCTTACAACGATATCAGGAAAATAAAAAGAGAATTTCACAAAACTTGACTTTTTGAATAAAGTGCACATTTCTCCGACTTGTTACTGACTTCTGTTAGGGGTAATATTATTCCCCCCGACTTCTGAAAGAGAGAAGTCGAGTGTTCTTTTATTATGTGAGAAAATTGAGAATATCTTGAATTTTCTTTTTTTCTTTCTTTATATAGTTGTACTCATATGACATCACAAGCTATTGTAGTCTTCTCATCCAGCCATGACTGAGCAGAAACTTTGAAAATTCATAACTTTTGAACGGATTGCCCAATTTTCCTTAATCTCTCATTGATGTGTCCTACTAATATTGCTGCTTTCACTCAACCCACATGTCTATGAAGGTGAACTTGTCCTTTAATATTCTTTTGGTACCTACCTAAAGTTAATTTCTGTTAAATAAAAAAGAAAAAGAAATTCTACATAACTTTTTGATATTGGAAAATAAACTTGTTTTGGACTAACTTAAAGCAGAAAAATCACCTCTTCAAATTATTGAACTTCTTAAACAACTTCTAATGAATGTTTTGATGGGGTTTGTTCAGTCAGTCGATCGAGATGGGGTTATTTGAGCCATATGATTTTACACACTAAAAAACTAAAATTTTGTGGTTTTTTTTTTTTTTTGGGGGGGGGGAGGGTGGGAATGGGGCAGGGGCAGGGGAAGGGTGAATGTGACTGGAAATACTGTAGTTATGTTTCCAAATATTTATTTTAACATTTCAAATATGTATCATTTATTCTTATTTTTGCTTTGATGATCAATGTAATTTTTTTTTTATGGGGGGGGGGGGGGTAGCTTAATTCTACTCCCCCATCCCAGCTCTGTGAACTCATAGCAAAAGTGAAATAATAAAGAAATCATTTTGTAAATAATATTTTCTTGGATTAAATCTATTTCCACCTTTTTTTCAACCTATTATAAGAATAATTAAGTAATCAAGTTATTCCAATAAAATGAGTACCAAGAAATCCTATTATAATTTGTAACTTACCATATTTAACCAAAGCACACATTCAGAACACCAGCTGCTACACCTGAACAGGATGGTATACACTGCACGAAAATCGAACAAGCACGATTCCCACTATACTATATACTATACACAGCTATACAGCATTTTTGAATAGTGCCCTTTTATGTGACCAGATATTAGGAAATCCTATTGTGCGATTCAAGCTATACAGTGCACTCCCATTATAACGAAATGCTCGGGACCGGCAGTTTTCTTTCGTTATAACGAAATTTCGTTATAACCGAACAAATACATTATATAAAGAAAACAAGGAACCACGTATCATATTATGTTTGCTGAATACTCATCATACACTGCAAAGCTATGTGAAATGTGATGGGATAACTGTATTACAATAATAAATGCAAGTTCCCCTCAGAAACTGTGTGTGACACAAGGAGCGAACACACAGTGGTGTGAAGCGTTTCACCCATGCAGAGACGCTATAAATGCTTGTTCCGCTACGTATTTTTGAAAGCAATTCACATTTCGTTATAACAGAGCACATTTCTTTTGGTTTTCTTTGTCATGGCACTCGGAAAAGACTTCGTTATAACGGAAATTTCGCTATAACCGTGTTCGTTATAAGGGAATTTTGTACCATAGACTTTAATGGTGATAATTTTGGGACCAGAAGATTTACTTCGTTATAATGAAATTTCGTTATAACCGTGTTCGTTGTAACGGGAGTGCACTGTACGCGTGTCCTAGAAAATGTGCACTGTATACCTGAATAGTATACTCCTATGTGAACCCAGCCTAACCGCGGTTAGTGCACCGGCGCGGCATAGCCAATGGCAAGGCAAGTTGGGGGGTGGTAGAGGAAGGGGGACTTCCCCACCCCCCACCCACACAAGGTTTGGAGTCTGGACCAGAGATTTTAAAGGCGGAAATAAAAAAGAAGAAAAATTGTGTGAATATGTGCATGACGCCTCTTCCTTTCAACCTCTTATCAAGTAGCAATCTAGGTGATCTAGACTATAATTTTTAAATATCGTCTTGAAAAGGCTTCTTCGGGTTCTTCTTCTTCACTAAGATTTTAGAACAGGCCACCGTTGTATGTTGTGCTGTGCAGGCATATGTACAGTGTCTGGATTATGAAAAGTCAAACGTTACTATTGAACTATGTCAGTATGTACATGTGCAGCTAATAAACAAACAAACAGGCATCTGTGTCTTGATAGTGGTTAAGAGCTGGATCTTGAGTACCTCTCTCTTATACATGTACTTAGGAAGATTGACAGAGAGGTAGAGGAGATGGTGGCCTGGGGTAATGAGTTTCAAAGCCTGGTTGCATCTAGGAAGAAGTGTTCTTGCAAATGATACATGAAGTTTCTGGTCATGGCCCCTCTTTGCTGAGGTAAAGATGAACTCAGAACTGCCGCAGGGAATGATATCATGGAGTTCTTTACAATTGATGCAGAACATCATTGCGACCTTTGCCTGCGCTCTTCTTTCTTGCAGGGATGGCCATTGAAGTTTTTGAAGCATGGCTGTGACACTGCTTGTTCTGTGATGGTCATTGCAGACGAAGCTTGCATACCTTCTCTGAATCATTTCCAGCTTCATGATGTTTGCCTGGATGAAGGGATCCCAGATTATGCTTTCATATTCCAGGACTGGTCTAAGCAGGGTGAAGTAGTAAAGCACCTTGACTTTATGTGGACATGATTTCACTCAACAAAGTGTGCACAAGATCATTATTAGCAAAAATCTCTCTTGCTTAACCCTCCCCTCCCCCTCTGTGCCCCTTCCCCAAGTCTTAGTAAATTTTCTCCACATTTCAGATTGACCAAAAATTCTGAATAAATCTGAGTGCACAACACTTATCATTTAAATTAAAAAGAAAAAAAAAAAAAACTCTACATATTTACTCACACCTAAGTTGTAGAATTCATCTATCACCATATTCATGGCACTTTATATACTGTAAAACGAGGAATGTTCGCATGCATTTTTTAAGATTCGCGAAAATAAAATGCCCCCAAAAGTTCTTGTCTACACCGTATGCATTGCACGGCAGTGGCATTCGCAAAAATTTCATGCCACAGAAGAGGCCGTCAGCATGAATTTCATGTCGCAAATATATCATGTTTTACAGTAGTACAGTCCAGTCCCCAAAATACACATTTACTACTTTGTACCATGATGGTTCACAATCTCATGATCTGCAAAAATTTCCAGGATTGAAGGAGGCAGAGATGAAGTAGAAGCACACTTTATGTGGCTACTTAGACAGATTTTTTATTTTTTTATTTATTTATTTTTTTTTTGCTTTTGTGGTTCTCTTTCAGAGACAGACAAAAGTCTGTGATAGACACCACTGTGGGGCCCATTTGTGCAAATGACCTTCGATAAACACTTTGGCCTGAATTCATAAAGGTGGTACAAATGAAACCATGGTTTAAACCATGGACAAAAACCATGGCGCGCCAAGTGTTGCACGGAATATTTCGTTACGAAATTGGTCATTTCGTCGACAAAATGACTGTTTCGTTAATGAAATTATTATTTCATGGACGAAATGTTCATTTAGTTACAAAATGTTGCCATTTTGTTACAAAATAATCATTTCATTGATGAAATTACTGATTTTGTAACAAAATATTCCATGCGACACTTGGCGCTCCATGTTTTTTGTCCATTGTACCACCTTTGTGAATTTGGGCCTTTATGGCTCTCAGGTGGATGTGCTGACAATCCTCATTCATAAAGATTACATCACACGTATTTATATGAATAATCATTACTGGTACATCAAAACTTATCTCAGTGAAGTCAAAACTGGACATGGTTGTTAGTACTGGGCCCTGTTTTATGAAGAGTTAAAATTGATTTTAAAGTTGATTTCAACTGTAAGTCTATGGCAGCTTGTGTGGTAAGGAAATTTAAAATCGATTTTATCTTTTGATAAAACGGGGCCCAGATTGCCTTGTTTCTGCTCATGTACAAAATGGAAAGCCTGCAAACCTGCTTTTATGTGAAACATGAACTTGCGGTGCTTACGTGAGTGCAATGCCCCTGGGTCACTTCATGTTCTTGAAATTGAAATGATAGTATTCATTACTAGTCAATACAGATGTATGTCTCGGAGCATTTTTTTTTCTATGTGACAATGTTGGTTCCCTGACATTTTGAGAAAATGAGTGTGAGTAGGAACAAGCACCGTGATTTAAGTCTTCCTTCTTTCAATTTGTATTCAGAAGTCGGAAGTGGATCCAGAATACTGGCCGCAAAGATCTGTTAATCAAGTTTGATGACACTCCATTGTACCTCTCAAACAACTGCCGACTGTGTTCTGAACACTTCGAAACAAGCCAGTTCTCCAACAAGAAGACCAAGAATCGTCTAAATTGGAATGCCGTTCCAACTATCTTTAAAACAACCAATCCTCCAAAGAGGGGTAATCCACGCTCGTTAGTCAAAGGGAGCTCAGAAACCCCTCAAGCTGTATTGAAAGATACAAATACGCAAGAAGGTAAGCCATTTGCATTTACACAAGTCTGCTCTAATGTATTTTCTTCCCTTGTAAGAAGCAGATGTAAGTAGATCGACATTTATTTATACTTGAATTGTGAAAAGATAGCAATTGCATTGATATCTTATAACTTCTACAGATGAATCATCTAAAAGCATTTCATAGGAAAATTTGTGTTCTAAAATATGTTTTTTTTGGTCAACTCTATTCTGAACACGTAGAACCAGGCAATTTCTCCAGTATGCAAACTGAGAATGGATTCAATAGTGATGCTCTTCAAACCACATTAGAACATGTGTACCCAATCCTCCAAAGAATGTAAATTTAGGCAGATCACTCAAATTGAAGATTTAAAAAAAAACTCCACAACCTGTATTAAATTATCAGGTAAGGCCATTTGCATTAATAGATTATTTACCTCCCTTGTAAGAAACAAGTGTACATATCATACATCATACATCATACATATCATATATGGCATGTACTTTGAACTATGAGAGAATAGAAATCCCTTAACATTATCACTTCTGCAATATAAATCATGGAAAATTCCTGCAATGAGTGTTAGTCCATGAATGTCACATGAAAGGGAGGCAGAACCCCTCATCGTCTGTGTCAAATGATGCCAAGTAGCAAAGCAGTAAGCCAGCTTGCATTGATAAATTTGTATTTACAGTACCTCTTTTGTGAGAAGAAAGTGTACAAGACAATCATTTTCATAAGAATGATGAAAGGCTGGAAGTTCCTACACGTCTTTCTCTCCATTCAATGCTGGAAAAGTCACTAATGTAGGTATGTTGGTTCTATTTCCTGTGCCCCTACCCTACTCATCTCATACCAACAATGTATGATTGTACATCTGCAACTTGGAATAGACACACATGCACTGACTGTCCGTTCACAATACTTATCTTTTCAACTCCTTTTATCAATGGGGTTTAGAAAACAAATCATGGAAAAGTACCTCTATCCAGTTCAAATCAAATTCAATTCAGAATTGAATATCCAGTTCAAATTGGATTTGATTTAACATTAATAATTTGTTTTATACAACACCTACAAAGAATGTAACTCTCCGATTGGTTGATTGCTCGTTATGTGACATTCAGGTAAAGGTTTCATTGTGGGGTCAAGAGAATCCTGCAGTCTCATTGGTAGAGAGCCATGTGTCTATTTTTACTGCCTGCAACGCTTGAACACTGGTGTTGTATACAACAAATAGTGTAGTCTTTACTTGTGCTATGGAACATGATTTTACACTGAATGAAAGGGAGGTACACCAGTCAACTCGGCTTTGTCTTGTTGAGTTGAGTACCTTTATCTTTCACCTCATGCAAAATCATGTACCATTGCAACCATGATCGTTCACTACAGCTGTATTTGTGCATTTTTTTACAGCTTCTTTTAGCTCTTGACTAACTGCTTTCAGAAAGCTGAGGGAATAATTGCTATCCTTAGCAAATGTCAGGCTCAAGTTGATGGAATGTGTAACATTCATGATTTTTTTTTTTGTGGATTTCCCTTTATGATATTTTCTTTATGTTATTGTCCACACATGACATCATGTTCTCTAGTAGTCTCCTTATCCAGTCATTACAGCACCAAAACTTTAAAATTCATAACTTTTGTATCAATTGTCTGATTTTCCTCAAGCCTTCACTGATGTGTTCCACTAATGGTGCTGCTTTCACTCAATCCACATTGGTACTCTCCTAACTCTCCTTTCTTAGCTTATTTTACTTTGTTCACAATCCTCGTTCATTGAATGTAACATGCATTAGATATATTCCTTTTATATTTTGAATGTGACTTCTGTTTCCTGTACATTCTGAACATTTCAAATCAGGCCAGCTCTCAAACACACAGACCGAGGATCAGCTGATTTGGCATGATGTTCCAGCCATCTATAAACCAAGTCCTCCAGAGAGTGCTACTCCACACAATTTACTCAGCAGGGAAACCGAAACCTCGCAGTCTGTATTTGATGATACCAACAAGCAAACAGGTAAATCTATTTTGCATTAATAGAATGTATTTACCTCCGTGGGAAGAAGGAAGTGTACATATTTAATAGATCTATATCATGTCATTTTCTTCTTGTAGAATTGTGAGAGGAAAGAAATCCCATGACATGTGATCACTTGTACAGGTATATCATGGAAAAGCATTTCTATCCTGTTCAAATCAAATTCAATTGAACATTGGCATTTATTTTTTTTTAAATCTTTCTCATTTTAAATGTATTTTTTGTATCCTCCTTTTTTCATTTTGTTTACCTTGAGCACACTCAATCATTGCCTCTAATGGGTTTCATATACCATTTGAATGAAATATTTGATTATAGTAATCTTAAGTTATCTGATCTATGTAACTACTGTATACGCCATATATTTTGTGAGTCTAAATTTTCGCGAATCAGGAATTTTGGATGTTTTCGTGAGTTGTTAGATTTGCGATCAGGAAGTTTTGTACTGAACGGAGAAATGTACACGTGTACGTCACATCCACATTGGGATCAGAGTCAATATCTTTGCGTGTCTGTAATTTCACGAATAGCACCTGACTCGCGAAATTCGCAAAAAAAAAAAAAAACCTTGCAAAATATTAGGCATATGCAGTACTATAAACGCCGAATATTCCATGAGGTTTTTTGTTTTCACGAATTTTGCGAGTCAGGTAATGTGACAAAGTTGACCTTCAGTTTTTGAACATTTAGTAATTGATTCCGTGATTGAATTTAATTATTGGAATAACAACATCAAATTATGATTATAATATGGTTTTGTTAGAATATCATTGAATCATGCTTTAATACATATATATTCCTGCTTTTCGTTTTTACAGCTACAGTTGAGAAGGACACTAATTCATTTGGACATGACCATTTATACTGCCTTTCCAAACAATCAAAGAGTAAACCTCTCACTCGCTCTCGCACTACTCAAACACCTCGTGGAAATTACTGCAGACCCCAAAAGAAAGAACGACAACGTACCTCTTCTATCAAGAAAAAAAAGGCAAAAACATCAGAGCAATCAACGAGAAAGAAAGCTGAAAAGCGCCCCAAAGTATCTGATCTTATCAAACAAGCAGGGGATTATCTGGAAGGACCAGCACTGTCTTTTTTCGCTTCACAGTTGAAAAATGCAGCAAGACGTAAACGATCAAGAGGAAGACGCTGGACTCTTACTGATAAGGTTTTGGCATTATCACTCTATCACCAAAGTCACCGTGCTTATGAGTATTGCCAGGGAATTTTTACCCTTCCTTCCGTTCCATCTATGCGAAGATGGCTGAGTAACATTCAAGTGGTTACTGTTTATAGGAAAAAGGGTGAGCAGAATGAGACAAAAGAAACAAGTACTGTATAGTATCTTTTGATGAGATGAGTATACGTACAATGTGTATGATACAATACTAATGACCTCCGTGGAAGTTTTGGAGGACCACTATTCCTCAGGAACCATGTAAAAGCCAGCTTACCAAGCTCTTGTATATCTTTGGTGCATGGGGATTGCTAGGGGAGTGGAGCTCCAGTGTATTGCTGATTGAGTGTAGTGGTAATGTGAAGGATCTTATCTATGCCATCAAACTTGAACTCCAGTGTATTGCTGATTGAGTGTAGTGGTAACATGAAGGATCTGATCTTCACCATCAAACTTGAACTCCAGTGTATTGCTGATTGAGTGTAGCAGTAATGTGAAGAATCTGATCTAAAATGCCATCAAACTTGAACTCCAGTGTATTGCTGATTGAGTGTAGTGGTAACATGAAGGATCTGATCTTTACCATCAAACTTGAACTCCAGTGTAGTGCTGATTGAGTGTAGTGGTAACTTGAAGGATCTGATCTATGCCATCAAACCTGAACTCCAGTGTATTGCTGATTGAGTGTAGTGGTAACTCGAATGATCTGATCTATGCCATCAGGCCTGAACTCCAGTGTATTGCTGATTGAGTGTAGTGGTAACTTGAAGGATCTGATCTATGCCATCAGACCTGAACTCCAGTGTATTGCTGATTGAGTGTAGTGGTAACATGAAAGATCTGATCTATGCCATCAAACTTGAACTCCAGTGTAGTGATGAATGAGTGTAGTGGTAACGTGAAAGATCTGATCTATGCCATCAAACTTGAACTCCAGTGTATTGCTGATTGAGTGTAGTGGTAACATGAAGGATCTGATCTTTACCATCAAACTTGAACTCCAGTGTATTGCTGATTGAGTGTAGTGGTAACTCGAATGATCTGATCTACGCCATCAGACCTGAACTCTAGTGTATTGCTGATTGAGTGTAGTGGTAACATGAAAGATCTAATCTATGCCATCAAACTTGAACTCCAGTGTATTGCTGATTGAGTGTAGTGGTAACAGGAAGGATCTGAGCTATGCCATCAAGCTTGAACTCCAGTGTATTGCTGATTGAGTGTAGTGGTAACCTGAAAGATCTGATCTATGCCATCAAACTTGAACTCCAGTGTAGTGCTGATTGAATGTAGTGGTAACGTGAAAGATCTGATCTATGCCATCAAATTTGAACTCCAGTGTATTGCTGATTGAGTGTAGTGGTAACTTGAAGGATCTGATCTATGCCATCAAACCTGAACTCCAGAGTATCGCTGATTGAGTGTAGTGGTAACATGAAAGATCTGATCTATGCCATCAAACTTTAACTCCGGCGTATTGCTGATTGAGTGTAGTGGTAACGTGAATGATCTGATCTATGCCATCAGACCTGAACTCCAGTGTATTGCTGATTGAGTGTAGTGGTAACATGAAAGATCTGATCTATGCCATCAAACTTGAACTCCAGTGTAGTGCTGATTGAGTGTAGTGGTAACGTGAAGTATCTGATCTATGCCATCAAACTTGAACTCCAGTGTATTGCTGATTGAGTGTAGTGGTAATGTGAATGATCTGATCTATGCCATCAGACCTGAACTCCAGTGTATTGCTGATTGAGTGTAGTGGTAACATGAAAGATCTGATCTATGCCATTAAACTTGAACTCCAGTGTATTGCTGATTGAGTGTAGTGGTAATGTGAAGGATCTGATCTATGCCATCAAAGGTGAACTTCAATGTATTGCTGATTGAGGTCTAATCTGGAGAAATATGTTTTTGAAGCGCAGAAAGGAGATGGAGGCAAACATCTACAGTATATGATGGGTGGACAGGTATTAACATTTACTTTGAACATGATTCGCAACTGTCCGTCAGGAAGGCTTTGAAACTAACTAACAGCCAGTTTTTTCTAAAAGTTATGCGTGAACAAGGCTCCTAAGGGTCTGACTCACAAGGGAGAAGAAGGAATTCACTAAATGGACCTATGCAGCCTTTTTGAAAGCGGCATACAGCAAGATCTGATATTGTCAAGAGCCTATTTGATTAATTCACCTGTAGAGTCATGAATGACTCCAAGAAATTGAGGAGACCCATTTCAAGCAATTCTAAAATTGACAATTCTAACACAATTGCCCATAAAACTTAGAATAATGAGGAATTCTGTAAAGAAACATCAAACTGTGAATTTTGACCGAAATGCTATCACAATGATAAAATGAGACTTGTCTACAATGTATTCAAAAGCGTTCATCATAGCAAAGATAATGATTTTAAAGTTCCTAATTTTTAGCTCACCTGAGCCAAAGGCTCAAGTGAGCTATTGCGATCGCCCTTCGTCCGGCATCCGTCATGCGTCGTGCGTCGTGTGTAAACTTTTTACATTTTCATCTTCTTCTTGAAAACCCCAAGACCGATTTTCATCAAACTTGGCAGGTAGCATCCCTAGGGGGTTAGGAAATCAATTTGTTAAAATGGGCACCATGCCCCACCCAGGGGGCCCCAGGTGGGCCCAAACCCCCCAAAATTAAGGAATCTGTAAAAATCTTCTTCTCTAGAACCAGAAGTTATAGAGCTAAGTTAATACTCTGAGTTAGTACATTGATGACTGTAGTTTCAAGTTTGTTCATTGCAGAATCAGGGCTGCCCCCCTTGGGACCCAGGGGAGGGGGGTGGGGAGGGGTTCTAATGGGGCCTAAATTGTACATTTTCATCTTCTTGAGAACCCCATGACCTATTTTCACCAAACTTGGCAGGTAGCATCCCTAGGGGGTTAGGAACTCAATTTGTTAAAATGGGCACCATGCCCCACCCAGGGGGCCCCCAGGGGGCCCAAACCCCCCAAAATTAAGGAATCCGCAAAAATCTTCTTCTCTAGAACCAGAAGTGATAGAGCTAATTTAATACTATGAGTTAGTACATTGATGACTGTAGTTTCAAGTTTGTTCATGGCAGAATCAGGGGTGCCCCCCTTGGGACCCAGGGGAGGGGGTGAGGAGGGGTCCTAATGGGGCCTAAATTGTACATTTTTTTCTTCGTCTTGAGAACCCCATGACCCATTTTCACCAAACTTGGCAGATAGCATCCCTAGGGGGTTAGGATCTCAATTTGTTAAAATGGGCACCATGCCCCACCCAGGGGGCCCAAACCCCCAAAATGAAGGAATCTTTAAAAATCTTCTCTAGAATCAGAAGTTATAGAGCTGAGATAATACTATGAGTGAGTACATTAATGACTGTAGTTTCAAGTGTGTTCATAGGAGATCCAGGGGTGCCCCTCTTGGGGGTGGGGGGGGGGGGGTGGGGTTGGTTGGGAGGGTCCAAATGGGGGCCTGAATTGTACATTTTCATCTTCTTCCTGAAAACCTCAAGATGGATTTTCATCAAACTTGGCAGGTAGCATCCCTAGGGGGTCAGGATCTCAATTTATCAAAATGGGCACCATGCCCCACCCAGAGGGCCACAGGGGGCCCCAATCCCCCCAAATTAAGGAATCTTAAAAAAAATTGGGCCCTTATTGTACATTTTCATCTTCTACTTGAGAATGCCTGGTCAAATTTTGGTAGAGCTGTGAATAATTTAGATTAGTGACTGCGTGAAAGGTGAACTTGCGATACTCAGGTGAGCGCTAGACCCGCGGGTCTCTTGTTGTTTAATCTTGTGTTTTTATGTCAAATTCAAAAGCTATTTACAATGCCGTGTTGAAATACAAATAACGACAACTGCACACTTTTCGACTTTCAGTCGCATGACTGACCACCTGGGATCCGAAATAAATCCCAACACTAGTAGCCTCAGAAAGGCTCTCTGGAACGTACATGCTTGTTTATTTCAAATCCAAAGTCAATCAGTCTTGCGACCAAAAGTCGAATGGTGTGTGGTGGCCTTTACTTGTTGATTGTATTGTATACTCTTCACAGCTCAACTACACACTTGCTGATTTGCTGGAGTGCAGTGGAACCTTGTTTTAAAGAATCGTGTTATGTTGAACTCCATCCTGAGCTTAGTCCTTACAACAATTTTGCTGATTAAAGGCTTTTATTGTTGGCCTTTGTTTAATTAGAACTCAAATGTATTAAGTTAAATCAAACTAAACAGTATCATATGTATAATACATATGTATTATGTAAATTGGTCTCAACCATAGATTTTTTTTCTATGTGTATTTTTTTCCAGTAGATGGAAACATAGATTATTTCCTTATCAGCTCTCTACATATATCAATTTTGTTATGAATACTGCAAAGTACCAATGTGTTATCCACGCTCAAAATACATAGAGGCTATTCCTTATTCAGTCCTGAATCTTTGATTATCAACTTCATCAGAAAATTGATGGGGTTATTTTTCTATGAATAACCAAAAAATAAAAATCACCCATTTGAAATTTTAATTTGGCTTTACAGCAAATAACATGGTAGTCCCTGTCATAAAAACAAATGAACAAAACATAGACTCCGTGAGAAAATACATGCAGGTTATTATTATTTTTGTTTGATTAAGATTTGTAAAAATACAACAGTAACTTGTGTGTTGAAATACATTATAATTTATGTTTGTTGTAATTTTTATGCCTCCGCCATGAAGTGGTGCTGGAGGCATTATGTTTTCGGGTTGTCCGTCCGTCCGTCCTTCTGTGCTAACGAGAGTATGCTTGTGTGACTAGGAGAACAATAGTGCACAATAGATGGCCTTTATTCCGTCAGGCTTGTGTGGCTAAAATTTTTGCTTGTGTGTCTATTTTAACAAAATGGAGAACAAAGGGGTAGACACACAAGTATATCACCGTAAGGTTGTCTGTCCGTCCGTCCGTCCGTCCTTCCGTCCGTCCGTAATGAATTTTGTGGACAAGGTAACTATCAAAACCTGTTGAGGTATCCTAATGAAACTTGGCATGTATGTGTATTAGGGGGTGAAGTTGTGCCTATCAACTTTTGGGTGCACATGCTCAAGGTCAAAGGTCAAAAGGTCAAGGTCAAATACATGAAATTTCACTATTTCCACCATATCTATTGAATGCCTGAAGATATTTTCTTGAAACTTAGTGTATACATGTATTACCCAATTAAGATTCTCTGGTGAAAGTTTGGGTCATGAGGTCAAAGGTCAAAGGTCAAAAGGTGTCAGGGTCAAATACATAGAATTTCCACCATATCTATTGAATGCCTGAAGATATTTTCTTGAAACTTAGTGTATACATGTATTACCCAATTAAGATTCTCTGGTGAAAGTTTCGGTCATGAAGTCAATGGTCAAAGGTCAAAAGGTCAGGGTCAAATACATAGAATTTCACTATTTCCACCATATCTATTGAATGCCTGAAGATATTTTCTTGAAACTTAGTGTATACATGTATTACCCAATTAAGATTCTCTGGTGAAAGTTTGGGTCTTGAGGTCAAAGGTCAAAGGTCAAAAGGTCAAGTAAAAATATTAAAACTTCTTTTTTTCTCCATACCTTGGAAAATTGTTCAAGGTATCTTCATGGAACATAGTATATACATGTACTGACTGGAAGTGATTATCTAGAGAATGTAGGGTTCATGGGGTCAAAGGTCAGGGGTCAAAGGGCAAGTGCAACACTTCAAAATTTTACTATTTCCCTCATATTTATGCAATGCCAGCAGGGTTATTTTTTTTTACACTTGGTGTATGCATGTGTAACCTAATAGAAATTCTCTGGAAAGTTTTATTTTTTCTTCTTTTTTTGCCTCAAAGGTCAAAAGGTCAAAGATCAAGTGAAAGTGCTGAACTAACTTTTTCCTCCATATCTCGGAAGTGGCTCAAGTTATCTTGAAACTTAGTACTACCTGAAAGTGATTATCTTATGAATTTTAGGGTCAAGGGCCAGATGAAAATGGTAACAATTTACTATTCAATTCAGAAATTGCACTTTTTCTCCACACCTGTACCTTGAAAATTACTCAATGCTTAAATGTATGAATGGGTCAAAGTCAAGTTAAAGTCCTTAAATCCCTAGATACATGCTCTCCTATTCATCCAATTAAACATAGGTCAAGGAAGGTGAACATTCAACACGTTTGTGAAAATGTAATCACACATTGTCCACATGTACTATTTAGACCTATTGGGAAAATCTTGCATTATGGCGGAGGCATACCAGTCGCCAAAGCGACATTTCTAGTTGTCTTTCTCTTCCAATTTTGATAACATATTTTACTGTTCTGCTTCATTTGCTTTTTGTTGAATATCACCACATTCAAATTATTTTGATATTAGACTGGACTTCCCCATAACTGAGCACTGTATAGCACAGTTTAACAAGTAAAATGTTGCTGTTGCAGCTCAGAAAGTGAGATTTCAATGACAGAGAAAGGCAAACCACTGTTCTCTTGGACATTTATGTGTTCTGTGATACCTGTGCAGTAAGATTGAACCTGATTATTGTATAATTATGTACATACATACTTACAAGGAAATATACAGGAAATCTTCCTCTCTGATTTAAGAGTACAAATCATTCATTATGTTCTTTGCTTGATGTTGTCAAAAAGATGTGTACCTTCAAAGGAGAATGTTGATAGCAGTTGAGAGGATGTGGGTTAGAGTGAAGTGAGAATTTAGTTGAGTCATGTCTCTTAAGCATAAAAGTGAAAATGGTAGAGGAGCCTGAAATAAAAAGATGTGCACATAAAGGAGTGCATGTATGAGAGCTAGAGAGAGGGGAGAGAATATAGAAGTAATGCAAATGCTGTCACAAGCCCTCGTGTTGACGAAGTTTTGCACTTGACTGTTATGTGTTTGGATTGTCGCAATTTAAAGGGTATCAATTAAAGGCATAATTTACCATTTGCAGATGAAACAAATACAGCAGCATTAGTGCTTTAAAATACAACAAATTGTGAGCTAGAGATAGAAACAATCACTGTAAAAATTTGAATCCGTATACTCGATGTTAAGTGTTGTTAAACACACAAAATGTGAACAATAGTTACAATAAAAATGTTTCAAGATTAAACCGTTTACAGTTACGGTTGTTTGAGAAAAACACTGATATCTCCTGATATTTTAGGCTTTATTGCAAAAATTTTATATGGTAGGATGTTTTGTGATACAACAGACCTACACATACATCAAATGATATCTTGAACACATTTGAAGTCACTGCTCCCAAAGGTAAACAGGACCTTTCAAGGATGACTGCTCTAGACACACCTGTGACCTATACGAGAGGAGATAATCCATTGAGAATGTCCTGTTTAAATCTCTTTCAAACAATATATTGTCATTTTTGATAGAACTCAACCTTGGAAACCCTGTAGATGGAAAGATTCCTATGTATTTTACATTTTTGCTGACATCATATCATTATCCTAACTATTCATTTTCAGATCATCATTATCATCTCTTATCTTGAAAGAAATAAAAGTACCACAAAGTCACCAGTTCGATTTAAACCTGCGGTGTTTTAATTGTAGAGGTGACTACACATACTGGTATGACAGATCCAACATCACCATTTGACTGGGCTAAGGTTTTATGCAGCAATATCATGTATCAGAGGCTACAGTGCCCAAACTTCTTGGTAAAAAAAAAAGAGAAAGAAAAAGAAAAGGGAAAGAAAAGAATACAAAAATCCAAGAAACAATTGAGGACAAAAATTGCAACACCCATGAAATTACAAAGTTCCATCTGTTGTTTCATTCTCAGAAATGGTGAGGGGGGGGGGGGGGAGGGGGGTATCATTGACCTTGACCCTAATCTGGTCCTTCAGGGCATGACTTTGGAAATGATGATCTAATTATGAGAATAAAGAGATGGGGGGGGGGAGGACAGGGTAACCCCCATATGAAATAAATCTGCCAAGTGAAAATGTGATGGGCACAGAAAAATTATGTGTGCAGCAGAACACAGTATACAATGTACATAGTATGTTTTCAGCAGTCTTTCTTGTTCTTTCTTTACCAACAGCAAATAATGTGGAGACCTTTTTTTCTTTTCTTTCTTTATTTGTTTATTATTACTTGCTTGCTAACTTGTTATGACACATTGGATTGTCAGTGGATCTACCCCACCCTAACTAACACGTGTGTCTGGTTATAGCGCCCCAGGGGGTCACTATAATAGGACCTTCAGGTCGCCCGCCCCTTGGAAAACTACTAGTACATAGGATTAGTGGTAATGCTCGGATCCAGGGCTCAGATTGCATTGATCAGTTGACCCTGATACATGATTATATTGATACCTAAAATCACATTTGTGCACACTATAACGTATATCCAAAAAATATATATATATACAATTGTATACAACGGGACCCTCCGCAATGATATTCACATTGAATCAATCCAAATACAAATTCAGGGTATGAAACTATAACTCATTGCCCATAATCATATCTTACAGAAAATCCCATTCGATTTACTTCAGTGGTCAAAGAGAAATGAGGAATTTTGTAGAGGATGTCAAGAATCTCTTCCCTCCAAGTTCTGTCTATTGTATTCACACACAAAAGCATCGAATCAGACTGATGACATGCTTCACAACATTCCACATTTCTCTGTGACCGCTTAACCAAATCGAATGGAGTTTTCTGCAAAATAGAGCTAAGATGTTATTTTTTAAGACCCTGAAGTAGCATTTAGACAGTTTAATCACATTGGGTGTTATCAATGCGAAAATTTGATTGTAATTTTTTTTTTGGACATACTGTATATTGCCATGTCATATTTTTTAATCCGGTGCCATGTGTTATGACCAACACGAAACTCTAAAGCCTATTGTGAAAAACAGTGAACAGTGGCAGATCCAGGCGGGGGTGCACCGGGCTCCAGCCCCCTTAATTTTTTTTTTTTTTTTTTAATACTTATGTAAAGGCGACCCCTCTTTACGGAATTCCTGGGCCTGTCTTTATATAAAACTTGTTATAGAAATCACTCAATCACAAATCTCTTGAAAGCTGCAATCAACCTTTGATTGATTGAGTGCAGTTCTCCGTATTAATTTCAATCGTAACTTTTTTATAAGATGGATTTTCATTCAATCGTAAAGTTGTGGTTGATTTGAATCGATCACAAGTCTTTACAACAGACGGGGCACAGGATCGGCATGCCCCTGGTAACTGTCAGCGGACAGCGGAACTGTTGCTGATAAGAAGTTTACCTTATGCATATAAATATGCATGAACTATCGTGTGGCGCGCGCGCGAAATTTCGTACTCCCACCGGCCGGTGACTCCCCCACACATACTAGTACATGTGGACGCGACGGGATTCACTTCCGGGACGAGCGAAGCAAAGAGTACAATCCAATAGTTCGGGAGTAACTAAGTACTTAGTACGCTGTAGTAGCGGTGAGCTAGCCGAGCCCACCCGCCCAGCGCCCCACTGTAGCACGCGCTCCGCTCCGCTCCCGTGTTAGTGCATGAATCCACGCTGAGTCTTGTTTTTGGCTTATGCTCCGCTACTTTGAAGGAGTCAGATTTTCGTGGAGAAACTTGGATGATTGTTGGTCAGTGTACTGTTACGTGCCCGTGTACATTTTACTTTACTCTGTAGATGTTTGTAGCTATGCCCATGAATAGATCTAGACATTATTGATTTTCAATTGAGTTGAATTTCAGTTGAGTTGGTTTGCTAAGTTATTTTTCACGCGGGATTTCACTGTCAACTGATCGGCGATGTGCGACTTCTGAAGTTCTGTGAGATTGTTGTACATGTACACACGTACAATTGTATTTCTAACAGTTACAGCGACAGGTGTATCTAGCTTATAGGTTATATCATGTGTGACTGATGACTAAATAAACTGCAACGACAGTAACGTCGACTTTGTTCTTCGTGCAGTGCGAGAAATTACTCAGTAAAATTAAATTAAACTATGTTTTTCGTTTCTACTAAAACAGGTTGAATTCTATGCTAAGCTGGGAAAGGCACTTTGCAATTTCCCCAGGGGGGGGGGGGGGGGGGGGGGGGGGGGGGGGGGGGGGGGGGGGGGCATGCGCTGCGGATGACGGCAATGATCAGTTATGGGCGGGCTCTGCTCTTCTCTGATCCCCATCATGAGCACGTACCCCCTGGAGTGCTCATGAGGCCCTCGGCCCGTAATGCTCACGAGGACTGCTCCTCTTTACTTCTCATACATCTTGCAGGTTTTCTTACATCTGACATATCATATAATTTGTTGCAAGTTTGCAAGAGAGATTTTTCTTACTTTTTTGTTTTTGTTGAATGAATTGAACAGGTTTTATTAAAAATCATGTCTGGCAGCCAAAGGCTGAATTGCACATGTTTTACAATCGTACATAGTCTAGTTGTTGTTCCACATGCCTACTCTCTCTGATAAAAAAAACAGTAGAACAAATTCTATTTCTTCATTTTGATAAAAATCAAGTTTAAACAACCAAAATGTGCAGCAACCAGGCACCGCGCACCACAGGGCCCCATGGCCAGCGGGTTCGCTCAATGCAGGGCTGCTGTACGTACTGGTACCTATCACCATCAGCCTGATCGTACTCAAATTTTTTTATTCTTTTTTCTGCAGCTCTCGACTCCACCCAGTAATCTCACCTCTCCATGCACAAATCAGCTCTTGAAACTGAATGAAGTCTAGCATAATTAGCATTTGTTTAAAAAAAAATGATAAAATCAGAACTAACCTGATCTTGTGCATATTCCAAAATACTATTCCACACTGATAGAGAAGGTGGGCACTTGAATTTGTCAGCAAACTAAGCACTTCATACATATTAAGGGTTCACTCTCTTCATGAATTCTGCCGTCCACCAGCCTTTGGGCGCCCTTTGTGCAAGCGTCACCTGGCATCCAGCCACTGGGGCCTGTGCTTTGGTTGGTTGCTGCACATTGATTAAATTTTTTTTTTTTAAATTTAGTACAAACAAAATTTTATTCGTCTTTTCATCATGGAGAGTGGACATTCGTTTTTATAAAAAAAGAAAGGATGCAAACTAGCAACAATTTGTATGTATGTCAGATGTGAGATGGATTAAAAGTGACGAGGAGAGGGGATTGACCAGATGGCTGACTGGTATGTGCATCACCATGATGATGAGTTGTCTATACACAGCTCTGTAGCCGTCCAGAAATCAGTGTGTTTTGCATGACGTCTGGTCGGACAAGGTTGGAATCAGCAGGCCTAATACATGCCAGGGAGGTGTCTCCCACCTCCCTATCTTGTATCGGCAAGGTAGATGTACTGGTATTAAACAATCTTAGAAATCTAAATTATATTTGCTATGTATTATCTTTTGTGCTGCTTTTCTGTCTCCCTTGTGTTTGGAAGCTCTGAACAAAATATCTGATTCTGTTCGTAATTGGATCTAAACCTAGTTTAGCATGTTTGGAGGTAATTATGAGTTTTGAGTTAAAGATTAATCAGAATTGAAACCTTGCTGCTTTCCTGGCACATGCTATTCTGCAGCTCAAGATAATGTGGAGATTTTGTGCATGT
This sequence comes from Diadema antillarum, assembly GCF_040938485.1. Lineage (NCBI taxonomy): Eukaryota > Metazoa > Echinodermata > Echinoidea > Diadematoida > Diadematidae > Diadema > Diadema antillarum. Next base: position 38,886 of record NW_027272202.1, read on the forward strand.
TGGCATTCAATCCAGGTTTAATTCACACCGAAGTTATTTAATCTCCTGAAACTATTTCTAAAAATCTTTCTGTGTTGATCTTCTTTTTCCACCCAGTAGCATTCACCATGTCATTGTCCATCAGTGCAAAGTCCCTGTATACAGTGGAGCCGGCATCGCTCCATTTGATTCCATGTACGATAGAGGCCAACAGTGAGGCCAATGTGTCGCATTACTTCACTTCAGCCATCCGGGATGATGAGAACCAGGGCCAGGGAAAAACAGGTTTGATTGAGAACTTTGTGGCACTTCATAGTACCAGCTCTTAACATTATGTTCATTAGCATCCACTTGGAATATGTTTGTCTAGTAATCATATTAGAATTTGAAATAATCCAGGACCAGGTGTACAGAAAAAAAAAAGTACCAGTTTTGTAATTATATTACTGAGCCTGAGGATTTGTGTCACATTGAAATTATAACTACAGATATATTGTCACAAACAGATTGGACTAGATTTCAGTGTAAGCTACAAGGAAAAGTTTTGGGGGTCAAGTCCATTATAGAAACAATATATTTACTTTGTAGACTGATTAGATTTAGGTTAATGCAGATGGATATTCGCACATCATAGTTTTTAAGGGTATTCAGTTTCCTGACAAAAAAAGAAGAAAAATAAATAAAATGAAATAAATAAATGAATAAAAAATATTTAGTGACTTAATAATGCTAATCTTCGGTGTGGAAGTTTTTTAAACAAATATTGATCACTGTGAGACACAGAGTGCAGGGTACCTACTCAAGGTGAATTTGGAACATTTGTGTTACAACAATCTGACATTCAGTGTCATCCATTAAAAGGGTTATAGTGAGGATGTCATTCTAGCGAGTGTGGGTGCAGATATCATTGGTCACCATAGGAGGTAAGGTTCACTCACTGTATATCTATTCTTTGTGCTTCAGTTCTTCAGACATCATTACGTGGGAGACTTCTAAAGGGCCAGGAAGTTCTGGTCCCAGATGGTTACAGAGGTGAGCAGCATAAACATATGACCATTGTACTATATCATATTTTTTTCTTGCATGTATATTCTGGGATATCTGTATTTCACATCAATGCTGCTTAAAAAGTTCAAACACTTGTGTGTATTAAAAATGGAGCTGTTACTTCCTAGGTTTGACATCTGTTGTTACATCCCATACAAATTTTGATATTACTCGTGTATATTATAGTGCATTTGGTTCAGTATGTGCAAACTTTAGGTTGTAATGTGATTTGATGAAAATTGTGATTGTATGAACATATTCCTACATTGACACATAATTGACATAGTTTGATTTACTCTCTGCAGGTGTTGTTCTGAAAGAACCAAGCAAGCCCTTTGTGGAAGAGGAGGCAAGTACGGTATTAAACTTTTTCATTTTGAAATAAAGAACAATTATAACAAAAGTCTGATGTCTGTGATTCTCTGAAGTCTTACTTGATACTTGATACTTGATACTGTAATCCCTCTCGCAGCTCCAAGAAGCTGTACTGGGATGAAACTACACATGTGTGCCATTGGGAGGTGCCATGGTGATGATCTCTATTTACAATAAAAGTGTGCACTGTGCGAGTAAAATCTGAATGCGTCCTCCTTTAAAGGATGAGTGATCCAGAAGAAGGCTGCAAGGTTGTAATACATGGGAGAGCAGCTTCTCTGAATGTTGTTAAGGTGGTGGCATGTACAACTTGACTAGGTAGGCGGTTCCAGATCCAAATTGTCCTTGGAAAGAATGAGTACTTGAATGCATCAATAGTTGTCTTGGGTATGTTGAACTTGAGGTCATGATCGTTCCTTCCATAGTAGGTTGCAGGGGTAACCGCTGAGGGCAATGGTAGGCTTACCACTCCATAGTGGATTTTGTAAAAAAGTGAACATTGGTCCAGGAGTCGCCGGTGGTGTAACGTGTTCCATCCGTGTGCCGACACCAGACGGGTAGATGATGTAGACCATCTGTAGTCACCAGCAACAAACCGGGCTGCTGCCTTCTGCACTTGTTCGAGGCTGTTAATGGACGTCAAGGTGTGAGGGTTCCAAACCTCAGAGGCATACTCCACTTAAAACAGATATTGTTTTAGAATGCACAAAATGGATATTTTAGGGGAATAAAATGGAAGCACCAGAAGAGGCTATTTAAATTCTTTTGAATTTCACTCTAGTTTGATCTAGGGGGTGTTTCATCAATTTAGTCAGCGCTGACAAGTTGTCAGTCTCTGACAATTTCAGCAAAATCCTTGGTTTTGATTGGCTGAGATGCTCTGGTCACTTAATATTACTGTAGTGATTGTTAGAGACTGACAACTTGTCAGCGCTGACAACTTTCATGAAACGGTACCCTGGATGATCAGTTACTGGTATATATGCTACTTTGTTTATGACTGAGCGAATGCTTAAAGGACAAGTTCACCTTTATAAACATAAGGATTGAGAGAATGTAGCAATATTAGTAGAACACATCATTGAAAGTTTGAGGAAAATCAGACAATCCGTTCAAAAGTTATGAATTTTTAAAATTTTTGTGCAGCAACCGCTGGATGAGAAGACTACTGCAGTGTATGAATAACTTGCGTACAACAATATAAGGAAAATATAAAGAGAATTTCACAAAATTCCATCTTTTGAAAAAAGTACACATCTCCCTGACTCGTTACCGACAAATGTTATGGGCAATATTATTCCCCCTGCCTTTAGAAAGAGGCAAGTCAAGAGCTCTTTTATTATGCGAAAAAAGTGAAAATATGTTGAATTTTCTTTTACATTTTCTTTATACTGTTGTACGCATATGACTCACAAGCTGTAGTAGTCTCCTCATCCAGCGGTTCCAACACAAAAATTTTAAAAATTCATAACTTTTGCATCGATTGTCCAATTTTCCTCAAACTTTCACTGATGTGTTCTACTAATATTGTTGCATTCTCTGAATCCTTATGTTTATGAAGGTGAACTTGTCCTTTAATAAATTTAGGATAATAGATCTGCTAAAACAATGTCATAGATTTTCATTGCCATTTCTGGATGGCTTCTGTCACCATAGATGTAAAATATGGAGATGAAATAGAAGTCATGTGATATTTTGTGTGAATTATTTCCATGCATCCATTACTAAGGCTTGGACATGTATCACCATCCTATACTCATTTTTCTACTGATCGTGCCAGGATCGTAGTCTGAGAGCTGCACAAAGCTTTGATAGATTTACCTACTGGAATCTGGAAACAGCGCCCTCTGTCAACGACCCTCTCCAGCAGGCAATGGCTTGGACTCGCATTGCTGAAGCGGTAAGTTTCAAATAAAGGGTAAAGCTTTTCCATTTGTATGTTTGAAATACATGTTTGAGCGATTGAGCATGTAAAAGAAATACACTATGTATACGTATTACCACAGTATGCTTCAGTATGCTACATCATGTTTTTGCCCTCACTAAATGAAATGATACATTTTATGCTACATAGTGTCAATGTATTAAATATTCTCATGCAACATTTCTCTCAGGCCATAAAATGGTAGAATATGTTTGTTCCTCTGGTTCTCTTGTTTTTATCATGTCTCCTATCCTTCGGTTTTAATTTGCTTTTTATATTCAAATAGGAAACTTATATACGTATTGTGAATGTCACAACATAGTCTTACACTTAACATTGAGGACGATGTGATTTTGCTACAACACACATTTCCCATTGACACCTGCCCAAGTATACTTGTAGGGACTTGTCCACGACAGGTCAACGTAATCTTTGATGAATATGGAGCTTGTAGCGTTATGTGAGATTTGGTAATGTTCTGTTCTCCTTATGCAGTTTAATCCTTAGTCAATTGCAGACAATAATACAGTCAGATGAGCTTCATGTATGAGTGATTATGGTAACGTATCTTTGATACATCCAGTAAGTTCCAACTTGCCATTACGCTATACTTGTGTCTGATCTCAATCTACAGCCCAAAGATATTTTCAGTTGGCGAGCTATTGCAGTAGTTTAAAAGATGCCCTCCTTCATCCTTTTCCATTTTGTGCCTTGCAGCTGCATAGTCCTGTTCCTACCGGAGGTTGCTCCCTGGCATCACAGGGAAGTGTCACTGGATGCAGATGAAGAGGAGGAGCCATACAAGATTGGAACCGTAGAGACAATAATGTTGCAAGCATTTCATTAAGCTGTACACGTGAGCTTACACAGACCAAATTAAAAAAGTGCTTACTAGTACAGTGTACTTGGCCCTTGTGCTTTTTATGCCTCCTGGGACATACCCGTAGGCTGTTGCCATATTTTCTCCTGTCACACTTGTACGCAGCTATACTCTTCAGCCGAGGTCATCCTCTAAATCCCAACGTCAGGTGGTCCTTTCCTTCTCCTTACTGATACTCTGCTGCGGTAGGCTTGTCCTTGATTGCCAACCATACTTACCTCATGTTGGACACTGCCATCTGAGGGGACACGTTATGTGTGCCAAAGTGTTGTACATTTGTATTTAGCAATTTTAGGGACTGCATGGTGCCAGATCTGACCAAGAGGATTGAAGGATCACATCAGAACTATGCTAATCCTCCCTCGTCAAATTTGTGACTTCACTTCAACATTGGAGCAAACAAATTTTGAATCAAGTTACTAACAGTCCAGTCTGTCTGCAAAATGTGCTAAAAACATATTCACTGAATTCTGAATGTGTGCATTCTACTCACTTCTATATTTTGCACAAAATGTTATAAAATGGAAGCAAGACATTAGTTTCCATCAATGGCAAATAGTGCTTGATTAAAAGGCTGTCGCTGTGTGTATTTATGTTTGTCATCATAGAAATGCTGAATTTAGGGCATTCTCTTCAAGGAAAGCGGAATGCTGCCCGAACATCATTACATTAAGTTTTACCATTACTGTAAACATGGATACTTTCGCATAGATAAATTTTTGCACTCTGCCGAGTAAGACGAGTTTTGCATTTTGGTAGCACTTAATGCTTGAAGATTTCAACACTGCAAAAATTTCTGTTTTCACAATGTACCATTTGCAAAGACCTCATCAGTAAAATCTCAAAATCATGAGAATAAATATACAGGGTGAAGGCTTGGCCAACTTTACCCCATGCTCTATACCAACCCGCAGACATCATTAATTCTAGATTGGGTAAGATTAGCATCACAGAAATGTATTTATGAATTAAAATGGCAATCCACTGTATGGTGCATGCCACCCACAAACATTCTGAATAAGGCAGTGCTTAGTATATATGTAAACTAAGGATTTGCGTAGTTTAAGGGAGAGGAGCAGTACTAAATGATTTGCCTGATGCCGAAGTGTTTGAAGTCAAAAACATCCATACTTCTGATAATGCTAAAACTATAAAACTGCAGTTTAAGCAAATGTTGAACAAAGAACACTGTGTACATGTTGACTCTCTTATTTCTGGAGACTGGCCATAAAGCACTGATGAACTGAACAAGACATTGTGTTTCAAAGCATATTTTCAGATGATGGATGATTGGAGAATTAAATACAGTTTTCAAACATTACTTGAAAGCATTTTCACACCTTTACTTCGTGTGTACCCGTAAGTTTTGATATGCCATTTAAAGAGAGTTTTGCACAAGGCACACTAAAAAGCAAGACAATGTTTATAATTCACATTCCTCTTTATTTTCACGAGTGCATTGTATGCATAGACTTTTCAGAACAATCAATTTCAACAGGACATTGCTGTTGCTTGTAACTTTAGTGTTGTACATTACTTCATTCATATTATAGTGCAACTTGTAGACTACTACAGTACAACTACTGTAACCTCAAAACATGAAACTGTATAAAAATATGTAATTATCTATTTAAAGCCTTGTGATCTGCAATTCAATTTTCACTTGCTTACCAAAAGCCAGCCAGTAGCTACTCTGCACATCCCCAACATAAATTATGTCAAGCCAACATACAGATATTTGAAGTGCAGTGTTGCTGATTTATTGCTCTATTTTCATTATCCCGATTTCCTCAGCAATGGAGATCTGCATCTGTCTTTTCGGATTAAGTACACATTTACATGTACTTTGTACATCCACATGCATGAAATTAGGCTATGATCACAGTCAAGTTGAGAATACCTGTTATGTTATCTGGGTGGCATTTCATGAAGCATCTTGGTCTGATATTTTTCTGACAAACTGTTACAAGCTACTGAAATCCTTGCATCTGATTGGCTGAGAGCAAATTTGTCTGACAACTTTGTCGGACTAAATGCTTCATGAAATTCCCCCCTGATCTTGAAGCCTGCACATTTCCAGTATAAAGGGCTTTGGCTGCATGCAGGTTAGTACTTCAATAGCTGCCCATACAACAATCACATGTAAATAAACAAACAAAATAAAACAAAACAAAAAACATCGGTTAAACTGCAGCATTTTTACATCTTGTCACATTACATATGGCATGATATATCAGGAATTGCTTTCACACTCCAATTATAGTTCAGAGCCATTTTCTGTCTAAAATATTGGCATCACAGTCTCATTTTCATACTGGTAAACCCAGAAAACCATAAACAACTCTTCTGCATGGAGAATATTATGCTAACATGGTGATGGTGAAATCCTGACATACATAATCGTAACATAGTGCAAACATCTGATAGATGATTAGAATTGGCATTAGAATTAACCATTATTTGTGTGCTTGATTTCCTGTTACATTTATTCTGCACATGGGTTCCCATCTCATTGTCTTATGCAAGATTATGACTACACTACTGTTACTACTACACTAGATTGAAAAGCACTTATTTTCACTGCCTTGACGCATGTACAGTATATTGCAGACCGAGTAATAAAAAAGTGCCACTTTTCATTTACTATAGAAATGTCAGTGACTAAAATTTGACCAAGAAAAAGCATACCCCACATTGTAAGTGGCATACTGACCAAATATTAATATAATACCGACTGGCCAAGGGGGGCACAACATTTATTGCCTGAACTAGAATTGTACATGTATTATGATTCTAGTGAGTACAATTCTAGTGAGGGCAATTAATGTTGTACAGTGCACTCCCGTTATAACGAACACGGTTATAACGAAATTCCGGTTACAACGAAATAAAATTTAGGGCCGCAACATTATCAACTCTATGTATTTTTATTGTTTATTCATTCGGTTATAACGAAATTTCGTTATTACGAAAGAAAACTGCCGGTCCCGAGGACTTCGTTATAACGGGAGTCCACTGTATCCCAAAAAAAGTGGCAAGTCCATGTTATTACTTACAGCTGTATCAACAAATCAGACATCTTGAGCAAACTTGAAAATATTGACACTGTAATTGCATTTTAACATGGCATTACACAAACGGAAAAACGGATAGACTACTATAGGGCAACTTATTACTGGATGCTTAAATGCTTGCAGGTTCACGAATGCTCGCCAAGCATGCAAACTTTTTTTTTTTTTTTTGGCCACAAGGGTGTGATAACATGCTTACAGTGTCTATCCAACTTACTGCCTGCTATTTTACATGCAAAATCCCACTGACGAAAGGGGATAAGCAATTTTTCGGCCTGCACATTTTGTCTGCCTCTAAAAGTGGGACAATGAGATGTTAAAACGACATTGCTAGGATTTCTGATATGGTTAATGATATTTACCTCATATGCAGAATATTTCATGAGGTTTTTATTTTCAAGAATTTCATGAGTCGGGTGCTATTTGTAAATAATAAAAAAAAATATTCACTGATAGCAATATGAATGTGACATGCATGCATACATTTCTCTGCTCAGTACTGTACTACACCATCACAAATTTAACCATTTGCAAAAAATGTTGGGATGTCCGTCCTTATTCGTGAAAAATTAGACTCACTAATTACATCTATGGCATATACAGTATCTATTACTACAGTGTACTGTACAATAGCTTATTTCACTGGCTGGTAATTTCCCATGATATATCAGCCGAAAAAGACTCATGTCCTGTGATGTAAAGCATCAGAAACACATTAAAAGACTTTCACACATAGTGAACACAAACATAGCATGACTATACAGCACACCAACAAGTAGATAAAAAGACAAGATTTTGGGCCTAATTCTCAAAACAAGTAACAGCTACATCACATGCAAAAAATACGTATTACTGAAAACGAGTGACTTGGGGGTCTTGCGCTCACCCGAGTGTTCTTCCACACATTCTTGCTGAATATTGCCCAAGGAGAACACATCAAAACTGTGGAGCTTTGGGGGACCTCCAGGGGTGCATGGCATCATTTTGTTTATTCTATAACACTGACAATAATACTTTAACATTTGACCTTGCATTTTCAAAAGAATATCAAGCTATGAAAACTGGCCCCTAATTTGGTCCTGGCCCTAAGAGTGCCACCCCTGAATATACCATACACAATCTTGAAAATACTTTCACCATTATAAATTACTATTAGTCAGAGCATTTCTGGTTTTATTGAAGAAAACATTTTAAAGATTATCTAATGCTGGGGTTCTGGGCCCTTGCCCCCTCCCCCAAGAGGGTATGGTGCCAATTTGTATATACTCTATTGTCCTATCAAAAATTCCAGCTAAGTTTGGTTAAAATTTGACCATGCATTTTCACAAGAAAGTGAAAATTGAGTCCCAATTTGCACAGGTGTATTTCATTATGTAAGGCTTATATTCTCATCACTTTACACTGCAAATGGTCTGTGCAAATAAGGGCTACTGTATCTTACAAATAATGTTGGCCTAGAAAAAGCACCAGTTTTCCAACTTTTAACATTTTCTGGTTAATTCCCTATTCAAAATAGGAGAGAGGGCGGAGGAAGAGGAAGTAGAACACTGCCCTGGTCATAATTATGTTCTGTTTCAGACAAATTCACCATAACAGGGAATTCTTGTACAATTAACTAAAACTGAGAAAATGTCAGGTAAATGACTTCTAAATATGCATAATACAAAAATTTATTGGTAATTAAACTCCATGGCATGCACTTTCAGCACACATTGCCTTATGCCAGCATTCATTTCAGCATTAAGCAGATATAAACTTGCACCTAACTTGAATTAAGCAGCGTCATCTACAATGGCAGTGTATCCTAAATCCTAAATTCAGATTTACAATGGCCAGTCTACTGAAATGGCTTTCATAAACTTGACATGGATGCATGCTTTCATTTCTTCAAAGGGATCAATAGAACAGAAGTGGAAATCTAGTGTATCCTAGTTGACCAACATCTCAAAATGGAAAGACAGGTCCGACAAATCCATTTAAATCAAACCTTCATAGACTAAACACCCTGCATAGGTGAGCACTGCAAATTTGCTGCTACCTTCTTGCACTGGGTCACACAATTCATCAAATGTTAAATTTCCAACAGCACCATGAGGTAGCAAAAATGAGTGTTTACATAAATCTCCACATGTGTGTGATGGGATATTATATTCAAAGCTCATACTGTAAGACAGAGATTCTTCTAAAAGCTCACAAATACAGCCAGTAATCTTGTCACAGTATGCCATGACAAAGTACACTTTTACAAGTCAAACACAGGTTTCTGTTGTTTTCTTGTCCTCAAGTAACATTGTTACCATATCTCTCTAATGTTGCATGAACATAATCGCCTTATATCATTGAAAGATACAAATGGAGATTCCAGGAGACAAAACACTACAACATGAATTTGGCAGATCATTTTTGGCTAGAATGACATTGGATTCTCACTGCATAAAATACTCAATTGGCGTTTTCATATCAGCCCGATAAAAATCCAAGCTCGAGATATATTTTTTTCAAATTTCCCAAGTCAGAAAATAGCGCGCTATTTCGAAACACCGGGCTGATGTGAAAACGCCTAAATGTCAGACAATGTAAAATATTTGCATTTGCCCCTAGACGACTGAATATCCGCATGAGCATGCTACTCATTTCCAGTGGCCCTTGAAAATTGTCCTCACTTGATATACAAGAACATTCTGTCATTCTAACACAAGGAATAACCTGTTATTAAAGTTAAACCTCTGCAGTGTGTTGACATTACTCTGAAAAAAAAGAAAAATAGCACTGCAATCACAGCTGCCACGGCAGAGCCATGCATCTGCATAAAGACGAACAGTGCAGGCAAAATACCCTGTCCAAAGAGATCCTAGGTTTGATATCTGCACTGTACATCATGCGAAATCAAACCCTGGATCTCTTGCTTGTGAGTAAAGAGCCATATCACATCACTATACGCAGTTTTCATATACATGTAATAACTATGTGAATCATCTGTGATATTCAGGCCTTCATTTCAACTGCTGCTGAGTTTGAATGACTCACTATCATTCACATATAGCATTAATTGAGACTCTTTGAACTGACTGTAGGTGGCTGATTGCTACACACACTAAACAGACATCACATCATTTGTTTTCCTCACTCTCAATAGATGTATGTTTTGTAATGAGAAATTTAATTCAATCATGATTAGATACCTAAAATTGCTAAAAGATACCCACTCTATCGCTTTCTCACCATTTAAATTGAGCAAGTACAAAAAGTCCCAAACCACACTCATGCACATAACCATATATACACATACACGCACAATTATCAACAGATGACTCTTTTGTAGTTTGACATATTCAATCTAAAACTTCAGCCCACTTCTTGTCGCAATTGACACAAAGCACAAGATATCAATTCGCAGTCCACTGCCTGGGCAACCACCACTGACAATCTTGCTACACAGCAGCAGTACATGTCAGGTTTAGTTTGCAGTTATTTTCCATTGCAGTCTGCAGCTAGCTACATCTGAAATGTCCGTGCCATGACTACCTGGACCTCCTCCTGGTGGAGTGTACCAGCTCCCACCGCTGGAACTCCAAGGAAATCTCGTCCAGCATAGACCAACTGCCAAGGAACAAATGAAGCAAAGAATAGATAGAAATACTACAGCAAGGACAGGATATGGAATTAAGTTAAAGTATTGTAAAACATGGTATTTTCGTGGCATGAAATTTTTGCGAGTTGCCTCTAACATTCAATGCGTATAGTGTAGACAAGAACTTTCATGTGCATTTTAATTTCGCAAAATCTTGGCTCTCGCGAAATTTGAGAAATTAAACTGCACGTAAACACTCCTCGTTTTACATTATGGCAGCTTTGAACTCGACCTAAGCTGAATGAAACAGCAGCAGCACATTTCATGAACATGTATGAAAGCTTTCATCCAAAAAAAGAAAAAAAATGTCAGTGGAAAATCGGAGGGGTTGCAGATGTATGCTATGTACAATAACTTACAAAGAATGGATTCTAATATAATGCTACATTGAAAATATTTCCTATTAGAGCACGAGTAAAGTTGCTGCTACAGAGAAACTTTGCACATTGCTCTACTTGACCAAGTGTGCATTGAAGGTACATTGCTATGTAGTTCTTGCAAGTGGGGTGGGGGGGGGGGGGGGGGGGGTCACCAGACGGCATTGACATGGGCTCCCTGCTCGCGAGACCATGACATGCAACTGGCTACCAAACACAGAGCACTCACCCTGCGGCCCACAAGGTTCTCAAATCTGGGAGCCACAAAGGACCAGGCTCCCATGTTTTTGTGCTCCTCCTGGCTCCAGATGAACTCTGTGCAGCAGGAGACGAAACGACAGAAAACGTAAATCGACAAAATGCAAAGTTACACATCTCAAGTAATGACAAGATCATATCATGGAACTGAATAAGATCAGCAGAGAGCATGCACTGACTACACACCTTGTGCAGACACAGAAATGCATTATGAATATGAATCTCCTCTCTTCTTTAGCAAACATGGCTGTGCAGACAAGATAGAAGAGCCCTCTTTGCAGCCCTAGCTGGTAACCTGGAAAGCAAATCATTAACCTTTGAGCAACAAAGTCTTGCAATCTCTTCATTGGCCACAGTAAGGACTTTTGCTAGCTTCTGTGGTGATGCTTTCTAAACTGAAAGGAGTGACATGAAAAGATATTTTCTTTGTGTTAATATTGTGGGATTCTATGTTGAGGAAGAGATAGTAGGCTCATCACTTAACTATCATGAGAAGGCATCAAAGGCAGTAGTGCATGTCTTAGCCTCTGGTTCATTTCACTGCTTGAAGAAATTGGAAAATGAGGTCATATTTCACAAAGAAAACCATAACACCAATTACAAAAGAAAACTGATTCCCCATATTCTAAATACACAGTCAACTATTTTCTGTGACCGCAAAATATGGAATGCATGTGGTAGACTGAGGTGCCTAACACACTGCAAAGTTGGCGACTAAGACCATGTGTCGGTATTCCAGCAATACCCCAAATGATAATGGCCAATTAAGATTGCAGCTAGTAAGCTGGTGTAAACTTAAGCAGACTAACTGCTGCATCTACAAGTCATCTTAGATGTTAGATCTCCAGTTGGTATATTTCACACCAATTCTGAGCAATGATGCCAAACATCCTCACCTTTTGCATCGGTGTATCTTGCGAGGGCGCTCTGTAAGGCGTCGGCTGGGAACGGACACAGAGACTCCACCCTGATGATGGCCATGTCATTGGCCTGCCTTGCTTCTCTCTCCTTGACCAAAGCATAGTAATGCTTGCCGCAACACATTATCACCTTCTGGATGCTGTGTGAGAGTGAGAAATAATGAAAAAGCATGTTCATCTCTGGCAATGGCTCAGGCGGTCACTCAAAATACTTATTGTGTCAAGTGCCATTTGGTGTAGAGGGTATCATCTATCATCTACCATACCTTGGTATTTTTACTCGGTGAATTTGATTCACAAGGCTTTTCTGTTTCTTTGCTCTCCTTTTGTTTTGTCACTCGATATAGAGCATGAATCTTTTATTGGACTTCAATCCAATGAGCTGTTGGTTAAAGTTACGAGTCACAGTAAAGATTGGTCATAATCAATTGTCTTCATTTAACAACTTTGTAATTCAGAGAATGTTGCTTACTACTGTAAGGGTGGTTATTATTAAGATTTTTACATGTAAGCTTGAATACATCAATACAAAAGTGCCTTTATTGAGTACTTAACCTCAATGTCATTTTCACAAAGAGTGCAAGGACTGATAAACAGAGGTTTGTAACTACAAATAGTTTAATCGCATTAAGGGCAATGGTGAGTCATATATACCTTTGAGGGGTTGTGGTTGTGTCATCAATAACCGATTTAAAGCTGGTTCCAGGTCCCATTTCGCCCAGGTCTGACATGGCTGCCGGGAGGCGAAGGAGGATCTTCGGTGCAGCCACAATCAGGGGCTTGCGATAGTTACGAACCATCTAACGGAGACAAGATAGTATCAGTGCTCCAAGCATTCCAGGGTACCAGGGTATACCGGGTAAATTCTATACATTTGCCGCAAGATAGCTATGCAACTTTACGGAAATGGGGAACCCCCTACATGAGGCAAGAGGTACTTGCCATTATATTTCTTTGTTTATATAAGAGTATCTTGCTATGATCATCCAAATTATTTTTTGTGAGAATGCAAACATATCAGCATGAGTCATGGGAAGCTGAAGTATTCTTAAATCTCTGATTCTATGACCGAAACACTTCTCTCCCTTGTAATGTTACATATTAAGACAATGAAAAAAGAGAGAGAGAGAGTGAATGAGATTTTACCTGTCTTCTGAGAAGGTGGAAGTACTGAGCTGGTGTGGTAGGATTGGCGATCTGCACGTTGACATTCTCTCCGTCAACACGCTCGTCGCTGCTGTCACAGGCCTGCAGAAAACGCTCCAGACGACATGAGGAGTGCTCCGGCCCCGCACCATCAAAACCATGGGGTAGGAGCATGACCAGTCCACTTTGCATCTGCCATTTCACTATGGAAACAACATTTTAGACAAACAGACAAAAATTAGACCACGCACACATCATTTTTGTCAGCTAGTCCAGTATTGTATACAGCAGAGCACTATTGAAAATTGAACAAGGCTCTGTACAATTTCATCGGAGAGTCTAAGTTTAACCCTGCCTTGCAGCACAAGATGTTTTACCTTCTACTTTAATATCTCTTCAACTAAGTGTTTGTACTGCTACCTGACAATGCTGGAGTGATAATAATGATGGCTGTTCCGATCTGGTGAACACCTTTTTACAGTGAAGAGGCCACACTGGATACAATCAACTCAAAAATACAATTATGCACTTGACATACAAACTCCTGAGAACAATGCTAATTCAATGATATCAGACAGCCCGCTGATGCAGCAAGTTGGTTTAATCAGCATCCCTCCCTCTTCCTTCCCTTAACTCTTTATGTGCCAGGGCCTTTGGACAGTGTGTACTCGAGTTTCTTTAAGGAATTTAATTTCTGTGCTAACAGGCACACAAAGGGTCAAACCAACTCACATTCTCCTGGCATGACGTAGGTGTCAATGATGGTCTGAGCAGCATTAAAGAAGTCCCCAAACTGTGCCTCCCATATCACCAGTGTCTGTGGGCTCTCGATGCTCATACCATACTCAAAGCCCAGCACAGCTTCCTCAGACAAGGGGCTATTTGCCACCTGAAAGAACAGAGGGGAACAAAAAGACACAAGTGTACAACCAGTCATTAGAACAAAAACACAAACGAACAAATCAAAACAGATATGGGGCCAAAAAAAAAAAAGAGATATGAAATTGTTCCGTCTGAACATGACTGAAAGATGCATTTCTAGGTATACAGCAGCAATAGGTGCAGATATCTGTATATGAATATTGACAAATGCTTGTCTACAACAAATACATAAGTTAAGGTAAGACAATGGAGAAGATTGGCAAGACAGCAACATCCACTGCTTCTATGGTGGGGTGCTAGTAAGTGGCCCAAATAAGGGTCCCATCATCACTCCTACTAAGTTGTACCCATCACCTTCAAGATGAAGTGTGTTTGCAAAAGGTATTGAGAGGATTTTCCATGGGAGAACATTATTAAATTTGGATGAATCACGGTTATTCCCTCTCCTATACACACACATCTTTTAAATGAGATTGGGCCCCAATTAACCACAATTGGAAATGGCACTACTCCTGAAAGAAGTAAATGGATATCCGTCCAGGTGACTGCAGATGTAATTGGTTACTATTCTGACTTTCTTGTATTGTGTCAGAGAATCCATTACAATCTTCTATGATAATGTATTGGAGGGTAACTTGACCTTGCTGCCGTACCTCAATGAAGCCCTGATGGGGCTGGTGGATGTAGTTGAGGGGGATGTACATGTCATCATTCTCCTGGTCCACCAGCATCACATGCCGGTGGCTGAACGTGCCCCGCCCGACATCCTGGCCACTCAGTCTCACATTGAACCCTGCAAAGAAATTGATAACCACAATGACGGTTTGTTGGGACAAGATGTCAATGAGCAGTTACATAAACCAATACTTATTCTGATCTACAGACAGCTGAATACTTGTAATGGGAAGAAAATTTACACCATATGAGATGACACAAACACTGCAGTTACCACGCCAACAATATTTCATACTATCTAATCAGCATCATTCTGTTGAAATGGAATAATGAGGCACAAACTGCTTATATGAGCTTCTGATTTTAGATGCCAAGTCCTACAAATCCTTAACCTGCCAACAAAATCTGAAAATAGTCAAAGAAGGCTGACCACGTACAGATGAAACACGAACCACATACAGAAATGAGTCACTATCTTAAATGTGTGCTAACCGTACTACATCTCAAGGTACTGAATGTATTTGAGAGTGTTTTTCCTCTTTTTCTTTTTTTTTAAATTTTATCCACCATACCTTTATTGCACTATACCATGTTCAAAAGGGGTGGGGGGGGGGGGGGGGTGGGGGAGAGGGATGGGGATCTGTAGTAGTCACTTCTGTTGAATCCTATCCTAGCAGTATTGAGTATACCTACAGTAAACAAATCAAACTGGCATAGAGTTGTACACCTCCTGGTAACATCATTAGCTGGTTTGTCTGCTCAAAACTTAGATGCATTGCTTTGTTTAGATCATGATGGTTTGATCATACCTTGGTATAGGAGGGACCCAAAGGCCAAACTTTCCGCCGTAGCCCAGTCTATCCTAGCTCCATCCTCCAGCTTCTTAAGTCTGGCATCCACGAATGTCTTCTTCAGGTGTGAGTGTGGGATCTGTGGGGTTAACATTTGAAATATCATTAATGAAACACCAAGACAGCCATTGATATTTGCTCTTCATGACTGTTCAATGGTGTAATATTACAAACTTTAAATACAAAATGACTTTCATTAGACATTATGCACTGAGCACATTTCAACAACCGTTTTTCAGAAATGCCCTGCATTAATCAATATGATGTAAGATATCAAGTACACATGTGACTTCAACTTCAATTTTGATATCATATTGATGACAAGGGAACCTCCAGTTTAATACCTATTTCACTGATACCAGAATTGAGATAATGATTGACATGTCTTTGCTGAATCATTACAATGTGCATCAGTAGTCACTTGGAAAGGAGAGCTTTTTTTTTTTTCTTTCTTTTTTTCCCAGTGATGATACTCACAAATCCCTCTGGCACTTCCACTGACTTTGCTCCAATGAACTTGAGTAATTCTGTATCGGTGCCTGTTCAAAAGACAAATACACATTGTCCATAAACCCACATTGATGTAGGAAGAATGACCACACTGACAAAAAACAAGACAAAACAAAACATCCAAAACAAAGAAACAAAGAAACAAAAAATGATGACACAGACAGATATAATACAATTAGTCTAGTGGGATTTCTGAAAAAGGGCTCTCTAAAATGGTGTTAGAGGCATTTTTGAGTAAAAGTTGGAAACCGGTCTCTTTCACCTAATTTGAGTATGCTGAGTCCGAAAAATCTGGTTCCCAAGCGAAATTCATCTATCTTGACCATCTAATTTGCATAAACAAAATGGCTGCCAAGTCACAGAAATTATCAGTTTCAGATACGCATTTTCTAGAAATTCTTTGCAAACGAGCTGGAAAAAAGTGATTTGAAATGTTTGTACAGAGAATAGAATTACCAATTTAAGGGATAAACGTTTCTCAGGTGATAAATAGTATATTTTATTCATAATTATGCAAATTAGGGCTGAAATATGCATATATATATATATATATATATGCATCAACACTGGAAGAGTAGTTTTGACATTGTTTCTTTATTGAGAGGCAAATTAAATACTAAATACGTAAACCTTAAGGTTTTGAGGGTTAGGAAAACTCTGGTTCCCAAGCGAAATTCACCAATCTTGACCATCTAATTTGCATAAACAAAATGGCTGCCCAGCCACAGAAATTGTCAGTTTCGGACACGCATTTTCTAGAAATTCTTTGCAAACGAGCTGAAAAAAAACCTGATTTGATATTTTGTGCATAGAATAGAAGTAGCAATTTGAAGGATAAACGTTTCTCAGATGGTAAATAGTATATTCTATTCATAATTATGCAAATTAGTACTGAAATATGCAGATAAATATATACTAACACTGGAAGAGTTTTTGTTACAATTTTTTTTCTTGAGAGGCAAGTTAATCACTAAATAATATGTAGACTTTAAGGTTCACAGAGTTAGGAAAACTTCGGTTCCCAAGCGAAATTCACCGATCTTGACCATCTAATTTGCATAAACAAAATGGCTGCCCAGCCACAGAAATTGTGAGTTTCAGACACGCATTTTCTAGATTTTTTTTTTTGTAAACGAGCTGGAAAAAAGTGATTTGAAATCTATGTACATAGAATGGAATTAACAACTTGAGGGATTAACGTTTCTCAGGTGGTAAAAAGTATATTTCTTTCATAATTAGTATGCAAATTAGTACTGAAATATGAAGATAAATATATATTAACAATGGAAGATTTTTTTGTATTTTTTTTTCTTGAGAGGGAAGTTAAAAACACTGTAGATATATAGACTTTAAGGTTTTGAGGGTTAGATAAAAACCAGAATCCCATCTCAGTGGTATCAAAATAAATGCAAATATGGTAATTGATATGCAAATTATACGTAGGCTTCATGAGTTTTATGTGCATGCAGTTCATTCAATATAGCCTATATACTCTAGTAGAATTTTATTTTTTCAAATCCTCTAAAAAGTTCCTTTTGGATTTTTTTTTTTTAAAGAATTCAAGTTAGGAACCCGATTCTTAACCAATAGTGATTGCGCTAGGGAAAAAAAAAAACAAACAACAAAACAAAAACAAAACAAAACAAAAAACCAGTCTTTTTCAAGCGAATGAACTTTGACATCTAATTTGCGTAATACATACAAAATAGCTGCAATATTGTCATAAAATTGTTAATTCCATGAAAAATATTTGTAGTACATCGATAATCGCAAAACGAATTGATGGAAACTCTCTCTTCACGGATCATGACTCAACTTTTTATGGGGGGGGGGGATGTCATTGATCAATGCCATTTTGTTCATATATGCAACATCCATTATTGTATTGTTCCAATATGCAAATCTGTAGCATTAGCACGGAAATTCTATTTCCAGCTAACCAGAGCATGGTAATCATACATATAAATGATTGCATATGATTATATATAGCAAACATTCATCTATAAGTTGAAATGGGATAGGTGGTTTTATTCTATTTTCTCTTGAAGCGTTTTTTTTTTCTTGCAAGTCGACGAAAAATACCTTTAATGTCATACAAACATTACTGATGCCCCAATGAATAAACAAAATTATGTTGTAAGTCCGTGAGATGAAATTCTCTCTCTCTCTCTCTCTCTCTCTCTCTCTCTCTCTCTATATATATATATATATATATATATATATATTTAAGACTGGAGAAAGATCCATTGGAAAGTTATAAGCTTGTAGAATAGCCGCGATCACACACTGGCAAAAGATCAAGAAGTTTAAGATCGCGATCTCCAAGATCTCAAAAGGCGCGGCCAAATTGGCAAATTATCGAAAAGTTTGAGATCGCTATCTTTAAGATCTTGAAGTTTTTCAAGTGCGTGTGACTGTAAACTTTCCGCGAAACTTCCCACTACAGCTAGGGATATTTCATTTTATAATGCTCTCCTCGCCAAACTTCTCGATCTCTTGCCAGTGTGACCAGACAACAAAAGATCGTGAAGACTTTGCGATATTCAAATTTGCGATCTTTTGCCACGCGCTCTGACCGCGCCCTATCATGATAAACTTAAATAACGATGTTAGAATAGCAGTGAGGGAGAGGAAATGGAAAAAAAGACGTGTGGCACACATCTACCTATATTTGATCCTTCTACATCTGTTATACGAATGTAACTTAGTCAACTTCCAAGACAATTTGAACTCTGAAATTGCCTCGGCCAATGCAATCTGCGAAATAAGGGGTTTACACCTTCCTGTTCCTTTTTGTCCCCGCCGAACGAGTTCGAGCAGGGGACTATGAAACGGGCTCCGTACGTGTGTGTGTCCGTGTGTCCGTCCGTCCGTCCGTCCGTGTGTGCGTCCGTGTGTGATCAAAATGTTCAAAATGCTACTCCTTCGCCATTTCTAACCCGATTTTGATTCTGTTTGCTTTATATGATAGCACTACATGGGAGCTTTGAAACTTCTATACAGAATTTCAGTTGTGACCTTTGACCTTGACCTTTGACCTATATTGTACATTTTGCTTCAAAATGCTACTCCTTCGCCATTTCTAACCCGATTTTGATTCCGTTTGCTTTATATGATGGCACTAGGTGAGGGCTTCAAAACTTCTACACAGAATTTTGACCTTTGACTTCTTTGACCTTTGACCTTGATTTTTGACCTATATTGTACATTTTGCTACAAAATGCTACTCCTTCGCCATTTGTAACCCGATTTCAATTCCGTTTGCTTTAAGTGATGGCACTAGGTGAGGGCTTCAAAACTTCTACACAGAATTTTGACCTTTGACTTCTTTGACCTTGATTTTTGACCTTGATTTTTGACCTGTATTGTACATTTTGCTACCAAATGCTACTCCTTCGCCATTTCTAACCCGATTTCGATTCCGTTTGCTTTATGTGATGGTACTAGGTGAGGGCTTCAAAACTTCTACACAGAATTTTGACCTTTGACTTCTTTGACCTTTGACCTTGATTTTTTTACCTATATTGTACATTTGCTACAAAATGCTACTCCTTCGCCATTTCTAACCCGATTTCGATTCCGTTTGCTTTATGTGATGGCACTAGGTGAGGGCTTCAAAACTTCTACATAGAATTTTGACCTTTGACTTCTTTGACCTTTGACCTTCATCTTTTTACCTACACTGTACATTTTGCTACTAAATGCTACTTCCGGCGGGGACATATATTACGCACCGCGTAATTTCTACTTTTCCTTGTTGTTTTTGTTTTCAATATACGTGGATAACATGCCGCCAGTGATAACCACAAAGTATGATGCATTTCAATTTATTCTTAACTGGAGGACACCACGCTCCCTTGTCTGTCTGACTTATGATATATCTCACCAGGTGTGATTCAGATCATAGAAATACACTCTTAGCAAACAGGCCTCTAGCTCTAAGGACCAGTGGATTGTAAGAACTAAAGAAGAATGAATACTCATTAGAAACCATGTTACATACAGAAGATTCCACTTCAAATCAGACGTAAATGGTCGCCATTTTGCCTCTCATTGTATGCTTTATCAAGTATAGTTTTTGAATATCCACGTTTCATTTGAATTTCTGCCCAAGAATTAGGATATGGATCTTTTTATGGAGGACCTGGGTTTTCCACCACCTTGCGAATATGAAGTTACTGTTGTTCCTGTGAGAGATAACATCGATCCGATAGCTACCTTAAAGAGGCCTTCTTCCGTAGATACTGGAGTTGTGCTTTTTCTGCCAGCCTATTAAAGCAAGTGATCAATGACTCACAATCATCAAGGATGCTGCTTGTACGAGAAGAAAACTACAGGGTTCCAAGAACATGGTTGTTATCAATCGTCTTTATAAGAATAAACTTATATTTGATTCAAAAGATGCGTCACACAAACTCATTTGGCACAAAATATGTTCCGTCATTTTACCGACAAAAGTATACTGAACGCTCGCGGAAGAAGTTCAACGACAATACTCCTGTATTAAAAAAGATTTAAAAAAGAAGAAAATCCTGCTCACTGTGCCAGACCTGATCTTTCTTCACCAGTAGACAATGGGTGGGAACGTTTTGAACTGGTCTACAGCCTGTACAACTGATATATTTAGCTCCAATCCTGCAAAGTTGCCTTGAGATGATTTCATGTGCATGCAAAAGCAAAGCAGAACATTTCGATGCAAATGTCACAAATCAGGCCTACGATGTACAGCAGTGTGTGCATGTTAGCAACAATGTGATGATGCAAAACTTGCATGAATGTAGATCAATTTAACTCAATTGAGAAATAGACTTTTCGACTCAGATTATGTTTCTTTTCAGCCAAAATATAAAGGTGTTGATGACTAGAATTACAAAGTTCATCCTTCGTTTCTGTTTCCGACACTGTCCGAGATACCAGGATTTTTCTTAATTTTTTTTTTTTGTGCTTGAGCCTGCAGAGTGGGTGGAGAGATAGATTTAAAAACAAGAGACCCGCGGGTCTAGCGCTCACCTGAGTATCGCAAGTTCACCTTTCACGCAGTCACTAACCTAAATTATTCACAGCTCTACCAAAATTTGACCAGGCATTCTCAAGTAGAAGATGAAAATGTACAATAAAGGCCCATTTTTTTTTAAGATTCCTTAATTTGGGGGGATTGGGGCCCCCTGGGGCCCTCTGGGTGGGGCATGGTGCCCATTTTGATAAATTGAGATCCTGACCCCCTAGGGATGCTACCTGCCAAGTTTGACAAAAATCCATCATGAGGTTTTCTGGAAGAAGATGAAAATGTACAATTCAGGCCCCCATTTGGACCCTTCCAACCACCCCCCCCCCCTACCCAAGAGGGGCACCCCTGGATCTCCTATGAACAAACTTGAAACTACAGTCATTAATGTACTCACTCATAGTATTATCTCAGCTCTATAACTTCTGATTCTAGAGAAGATTTATAAAGATTCCTTCATTTGGGGGGTTTGGGACCCCTGGGGGCCCCCTGGGTGGGGCATGGTGCCCATTTTAACAAATTGAGATCCTAACCCCCTAGGGATGCTACCTGCCAAGTTTGGTGAAAATGGGTCACGGGGTTCTCAAGAAGACGATAAAAATGTACAATTTAGGCCCCATTAGGACCCCTCCTCACCCCCTCCCCTGGGTCCCAAGGGGGGCACCCCTGATTCTGCCATGAACAAACTTGAAACTACAGTCATCAATGTACTAACTCATAGTATTAACTAAGCACTATCACTTCTGGTTCTAGAGAAGAAGATTTTTGTAGAATCCTTCATTTTGGGGGGGCTTGGGACCCCTGGGGGCCCCCTGGGTGGGGCATGGTGCCCATTTTAACAAATTGAGTTCCTAACCCCCTAGGGATGCTACCTGCCAAGTTTGGTGAAAATGGGTCATGGGGTTCTCAAGAAGAAGATGAAAATGTACAATTTAGGCCCCATTAGAACCCTTCCCCACCCCCCTCCCCTGGGTCCCAAGGGGGGCACCCCTGATTCTGCCATGAACAAACTTGAAACTACAGTCATCAATGTACTAACTCATAGTATTAACTTAGCTCTATCACTTCTGGTTCTAGAGAAGAAGATTTTTACAGATTCCTTAATTTTGGGGGGTTTGGGCCCCCCTGGGGGCCCCCTGGGTGGGGCATGGTGCCCATTTTAACAAATTGAGTTCCTAACCCCCTAGGGATGCTACCTGCCAAGTTTGATGAAAATCGGTCTTGGGGTTTTCAAGAAGAAGATGAAAATGTAAAAAGTTTACGCACGACGCACGACGGACGACGGACGACGCACGCCGGACGACGCACGACGCACGACGCACGACGGACGCCGGACGAAGGGCGATCGCAATAGCTCACTTGAGCCTTTGGCTCAGGTGAGCTAAAAAACCACATAAATTATGACGAGATTTATGAAAGTTGCCACTTGATATTAACTTCAACAGATGATAACTATCATCAGAATTATGATTCAGATCCATATATTGCGGCAATGCGTTGTAGAATCTAGAATCCTGCCAGTTATGTATCCTCTTGTATACCAATTTGCATAGATATTTGCATAAGTGTGATTCAATTCTTTTGAATTGATTAATTTTGATTCGACTCTAGCGACACCATGTACTTTTTGTTTGCCCAATAACTTGCTAAAATGATTGAAAACAGAAGTGAACACGCAGGTACTATACATGTGCGTATATATGCGGTAATGCACTGCTGTATCAGCGGCAACTCCTAATTTGCATATTTCACTTCTTAATTTGCATATATAAGTGAATGATATGAACAATTGATGACCTAGATATTGTCTTTGCACATTGATTTCTGAAATCATTACTCTTTCTGCATGTCTAGGGAGATTTTATGAAAATTAGATCATCGAAACACCTTAAAAAGCAATGAATTGGTGGCCATTTTGTTTATGCAAATTAGATGCTCTTAAACTCAAAATTCCGCTTGGGAACCGGAATTTTTGGAATTAGCGTACTTGAATTATACAAAATAGGCCGGTTCCCAACTTTTACTAAAAAATGCCTCTGACAGTCATATTTTCCCCAAATCCCACTAGACTAAATCCGCCACACACAATTCTCTGGTGCATTAACCCACAAGTGTGAAAACATTCACTGCACATCAGCACTCTGCTGCACTTTTCCACATGTCCCATTAAGTATCACTAAGTTTGTACACCACAGAATTTGGTTACCATTCCAAGCAATCATGCCTATACGAATGAAGCTTTCAGAATCATGAAGCAAAAGCTCTAAATATAATATTCCTAGATAAGGTATTCAAAGGCCATTCTTCTTATTATCTGACACAAGATGAACTTGGTGGTAAGTGTAGCAGGATGCACAGAAGTCTTGCTGACATATTTCTGTCAAAAGAGGCTTCTAACCACAGATTTTCAGCCTCCTTTTACTGAGATAAAGAAATTCAGAACACCTGATTGATGAAAAGTTTCATGTTGCCTTTAAAGTCATCTTGCCTTTCTGCTTTCTATCGTAAAAGACTTCAAACACCTCTTGCTAAATCCATCACCTTGGGATGATTTCAATTTTTCCCTGCAAGAATTAAAGTCAGGTTTCGTGTAGAATGAGGACATAATTTATCATACACACACAAAAAAAAAGAATGTAGTTTAACAATACATGACATCACATTTGCATTTATAAGGTGTTCCAGTTTCCTACATTGTCATACCATACAAGGCACATAAAAATAATTGCTGACATGAAACTTACATCTCCTTGTATAGTTTCGTTTCTTTGTTTGTATGTTAGCTTGTTTGCTTTTATTGTTGGTTTTTGGTGTTGCGTTTTCGGGGGAAGGGAGAGGGAAGGAGGAGTTTGTTTTTTGGTCTCTCAATCTTTCCTCCTCACATCTTCATCACCTTCCAGCCAGCCATTTACCTGTATTCCACGATTCTATATGGGAGGGGGCTGGCTCACAGGATGCCCAGCGCCCTGTGCGAATAGACTGGTAGGCGTGGTCTTCAGTCTTATCCACCTGCCCAAGACACTGGTTCCACTCCTGAATCTTGTCGACAACATTCCTCTTGATTTCCTCTTGATCTACCCCACCCTCACCCTGCAAGTTCAAACATAAAAAACATGCTCATGCTTCAACAGTATTGCAGAATACCTTGAAATGTTTTTAACCAAATACATATCAAACAGATTTATAGGTCAGTTTATATTACCAAGAACCTGCATGAAAAATACTTTAAACACTTTACCTCTGTTCTAATCCCAACATCATTTCAAGTTTTTTTTGTTCTTATTTAATAACTTCATCATTTCCATAGCAAGTATTTTCATTAACATCTTCATCATCTTCACATTTCATAACCAGAATAAGGGTCCACAGTTTTAATAGCATCCTATACTACATGAACTCTACACTTTCGGGGGGGGGGGGGGGGGGGGGGTGGAGGGTTAAGGAGAAAATTCCTCCTGAATAACAACATCAAAACTTCTTCAGTAAAGCAAGAATGTCTTGCTGGCTGCAAGGCTTCTATCATGTCACACCAACTCACTGTGGCTCTTTTGATGTAGTTGTCAGGGATGCTTTGCCGACTCCTGATGGCCTCGTACATGATTGGCTGCGTGAAGGACGGATCATCCAGCTCATTGTGACCAAGCTTCCGGAAGCACATAAGATCTACGAGGACATCCTTCCGGAATCGCTGCCGGTAGCTAACAGCTAGCCGACAGGCTTTCAAAACAGCCTGGCAGGGGTGGGAGATTGACTACAAATGATAATATGACTACCAATAATATGCTGCTGATAGTGTGTTTATAATTACTTATGTTTAATATGTTTCTTTGTGTTAGCATTACGAATGTCTCCTTCAGCAGACATGTGCACTTTGCAAATATATAGTCACTATGATTGTTACTATCAATTATTACTATTATCTGATTCACAGACCAGCCACTTCAAAGGTTTTTGGCTTACTGCTGACTCCTCCATACCAACATTTGAGATACAAACATACAGATATCATATTCTTTATCCTGGATCATACTATGTTTGAAGCACTAAATGAAGTTGAGGAGAATTGAACCAAAAATACGGAAGATGTGAGAGATTCCATATTTAGTAATAAATAACGCAGATCAGTTTGAGAATCACCTGAATTAAAACAGGTAAATTTGATTCCATCTTCGTTTCATTTCATTTCATTCATTTATTTAAGAACGGCAACATACTTCAGTCCGGAGACTGTTCTTCCCCAGGTCCATGCGGAAGCATATTTCTGCTTTGATTTGACAAGATTAAAGATGGAACTCCACTACTTCACTCTTTGATGGGCCTGACTTAGACAACAGACAGCAAGTAAATTGAATATTTCAGGTACTAGCTGACTGTAATTGGCAATAACATCTGATTTCCATTTCCAACATGAAATGAAATCACACCTGAAAAAAAAAAATCAAAAACTTTGCACTTAATTTCACATTTAAAAATATTTTGTGACATTCCCTCTGCCACCGACTGCAACATAGTGTACTGTACCTCTGGATCCTCCCCATTCACATGAATGACAGGGTTCCCATTCATCTTGGCAATGTCGCTGACATATGGCGAAGAGCGCCCTCGCTCTCCTGGAGTAGTAAATCCCAGCTGATTGTTGATGATGAGGTGGACAGACCCACCCACAGTGAAGTGAGGTAAATTGGCCATGGCAAAGCATTCAGCTATGACTCCCTGCAGGAAGATCACATGATTGCACAGATGGCGCAAAAATGACAATTTGAAAAGAAGAAGAAGAAGAAGAAAAAAAAAAAACCTGTTCTAATGGAGCATGCATCACAGCTCTCTTGGTGGTAAGTATACCAAGAATGCTAACCACCTATTTCAATCATCACTGATGATTTTTATACATATATGTCCAACCCCCTTCCCAATATTGTGCATGCTATCAATAACTAATCACAATTTTGCATTTTTCATTCATTAAAGTTATATGATGCAAGAATTTTGGAAAGAAATATGTTTTGCCCTTGAGAATTTTTGTGCACATTTCTTGAGGTTGGGTTTCAAAGAAACAGAATTTTACATCACATCTTTGCACATGCATGCATCGCATCATGCATACCATTAGGTATTGTGGTGCTTATATGAGCTGACTCTACCGTTGAAGACAAAACAAAAGTCAAGAAGTTTTTTTGGGGGATGGAGATTAGTGGGTGAAAGAGAAAAGAAAATCAAATGTTATACATATTTGATATGCATTTCAATAAAATAATTTATCAATTGTGAAGTGAAGACTCTTTTTACATCAGCAGAAACTAAATCATGCAATGAGATTTCACAAGACTGGAATTGGATGTCCGCATGAAGCAAAAATCACAGACAGTAGATGTTACCTGTGCCACAAACGCTGCATCCCCATGGAGAAGGACATTCAGGACTTTGTCCCCGATACAACTTGTAGAGTCCTCCTCTGGCCTGTAGTCTCCTTCCTGCTTGGTCTGTTGCCTTGCCCTGGCTTTGCCGATGCCGACCGGAATATTGGCCTGCGTGTGAAAGGACACAAGTCTGGATCAGCCACTGCTAAACTTTTGTCTCTTCGCAGTCTGAATCATTGATAGGCTAACTTCATGTGACGTTATTGAAAACAACAGTAAATGGATTGGAATATACAAATGAAGTATACTTCAATGTGTGTAGCAGTACCACAAACTGTCTTCTCTCTACTCCAGACAGGTCATATTCATTTGCTGGATTGTCAGTACTTTAGAATATACCAGTGATGTAAACTGATTTTTGTTTTTGTTTTTAATGATGACTCTATGAACTATATGATTCCACGGTAATGCATGAACTAGGCAAGAACTGTACTCTAGCACAAGAATATGATGTGAAATGAGATAGTGACTGAAACACACAGATGATCAACAAGGGGTGGAATAAAACAAACACTGAACTGTGGCCACATATTAAAGCTTGGCTTCAAATACATCATGTCCATGTGCATTTCTGCAGCACGAAATATGAGGACAATGGCATTTCATGTATCATAATGCAAGTTTCAACATTCCCTTTTACAAATCATTACACAAGTGTTGATACACAATATTCATGATTCATATGTTTTCGGAGTTTGCAGGATTTTGCCCACACATGAATCTGTGACAGGAACAAATATACGTTCCCACTGTCTCACCCAAGTAAATGTACCTTGGTAAACCCATACCTCCACAAAAGTGTACGATAAACACACTAATGACATAAAACAGTAATCACTCAAACTCTCATGATCAAAATTAACATTTGGCACATATTTGACATGTGCTTTTACTTCACGAAGTGAAATTTCCACCAGTCACTAGTTGACTGCTCAAAATAAACAATCATAATAAAAGAGAATAATCTAATGCTATATATCTTTTCTCCACTAAAGTACCTTACAAATCACATTTTTTTACCGAAGGTGGAGATTCATTGCTGTGACAATTTTGTTTAACTCACACAAGGGCATAATCAAACCAAATATCATAACCTCAGGATTTAACTCTGCCAGATTGGGACATGGACCGACAATGCCATGATTTTCAAGTGAGCATTTGCTCAAATATCATTATTTCAGGACAACAACATTTACTTTGCCTCATTCTGATTGTGCTACTAAGTCAGTTGACCACGACCTTGTCAGCATTAACTATTCATACACAAAACATATCAATCGAGTTTTATATGCAAGACATAAGAGTTCAGTTGGCACCTTTTTTTTTTTCTAATGAATTGGAAAATTTGACTTAACACCAGGTATTTATATTTCTTTCATTGATATCATTGCTCAAACACATAAGATAAGTTTCAAGCACAGATGTCACTCAGATAATTTTTTAAACATGGCATCTTGCAAATATTGTTTTACTAAAACTTGAATTTTCATAATACAGGGAAATGAAATTGCAATCAATTAAATGAAGAAATTTCAAGAGCATGTGATGGATGCACTTTGAAATGCAATAATGAAAAGTGATAAGATATAATTTGATGATGAATATTTTTCAGTTGTTTTACATCTGGGCCATAGGGGAAAAAATGTATCAGATATATCTCTGCTATCACATACAAACACTTTTTTTTCCACTCCAAAACCACATCACAGTTTAGCACAGCAAATAGAAAGACAAAAGCCCACTGACACTGAACTTAAATTTGCTCTTGGAGAAAATTCTAAGACTAAATGAATTTTTTTCTATAGAATTGAGCACTGAGGGGAAAAAAAAAAACACCTCAGGAAATTTCATGCCTGTCACTGACTAGGCAACTGGTATAGGTTTTTGAGAAAGAACGACTCCACAGCATCCAGAGTCATACCTCCAGATGGGATGGATTAGGAATGAGAGAAAGATGGAGCGATTTGCCGTCCACATCCAGGTCCACTGTCGTCCCTGTGTGAACACACCAATGACACAACACATTGTGATTGAGGCCAACCCATTCCACAGAGGGAATGGGTTGCATTTACACTCACCCTATATTTCTCCATCACCCAGGTCAACAGTCAAGTTACATTGTTTTTACATTTATGTCTCATTCATCCACACAATTTAAATCTCAGAAAAAAGACAGTGTAGCTGATGAATAACCTTTGTACTAACATTCCAAAATAAAAATGGAAATGTCAATGCTGTATGTCGCTAGACAGGAAGCAGCATATTTTGCCTTGTTTGTATATCATAGTACAATGCACTTGGAATACAGAGCTGGTTTAAACAACACTGAGCAATTAAAAGATAAAAAAAAGTCTGAGGTACCTGAAATGATCATGTGACTAATCACACTCTGACTGTTCTGTCCCACATTAAATTTTGAGCTATGTTGACTTTTATTCCAAATTTGCAGGCTGGGTGACAAAATTCATTAAAGTTTGAGTGAGAAGAGAAGAACAGGCATGCCTAACAGCCTGTAAGGGGTAGCTTAAGGAAGACCCCATGTACCAATCCAATCACATTTTTGCCCATTTTCTCCTCTCCATAACATAAGATGTAAACATTTTGGGAAAAGATTTTAGGACATCATGACTTAGAAGGACCTCCTACTATAGGAAATAATTCCAGAGATTGACTAACTCTGTAATTTGATAAGAAAGTGTTGTGGAAAATCCCCTATTATTGGATGTAAATGACTGAGATGTTTTTTGTTGGTCAATCACTAAAGCATTGCCTTTAGGGATTTTGCTCTATCAGCGGATCAGACAGCAATATATTCCTAAATTCACAGCCATGCTTCATGGAGCATGTTACCACAATAGCACCTTGTAATAGAAACGAATTTCAATAATATAAGAGTTGTGTTTCAGAAACTTGTCTAAAAAGCAACTGAAACTAATCCTCTCATGGAAGTGTGATGAAATTGCATCATTACTTTCTGGTACAATTTATAGTCACCAAACCACCAAGAAAATAAAAGAATTGAACGTAAAGAAACCTGAACATTTCATGTCTTGCTGGCATGAAACAAACAAATACGTCAACAAAGATGCGTTTATAATTGAGGTGTCGAGGGAGGCAAACACAAAATGATACTCACAGATTAAAAATATCACAGCACATTGATTGAATGACTACTATCGAGTATTTCCTGGGAGTGGGCAATAACTAAGTCATACGATGCTGCTTAACGGATGTCATGATTTGATTTAATGCCCTCAGAGGGATCTTGCGTTCATATCATCACTGCAAATTACCATAGCAATAAGTATACAGTTTTGAGAACTTAACAAGCTTAAGCAGTTGGCCCATATTCTTGAGAAAAAAAAAAGAAAAAAAAAGAGAAAGAAAAAGAAGATTGGGGAGGGTTTCCTTTTATGTCTTTGCATATTATATTGATACAGACTTCTGGATATTACATGCCATATTATTCAGTTATAATGCATACCGAGCAGAGTAGTAATTTCAATTCTTTTCAGCATAGAAAAAGTAGTTTACATGTAGTTATCTTCAACTGAAGCAGAGTAGAAAGACCAGAGTAGTAAAACCAAAGAACAGCTAAAGAGATGTGTTCATTAAAAATACAATACGGGTATCTTCTGGTAATTTACACCACAACATTGCAACGATTCTTCCTCTTATTTTTACAGAAGCCACAATGTCCCTTTTTTTTCTTTTTTTTTTCAGAAGTCTTCTTCTGCAAGTAAATGGGGTTTTACTATCATTTCTCAGGTCCATTTTTTTTTTCAAAATAAGACCTACTTTGATTTTCTTTTTTTTGCATGAACCTCACATTATTTCATTGACATGAAGAGGCATAGTCAAAAAAACACATTATTGTGGTCACAAAGTTACAACTATAGCAGACATAACATTTTCCTTCAAAAGACAAAGGAATGATGTAGTTTCTATCTATTCTTGTAATCCCATCAAATAAGTGGATGAAAAAAATTGATCCTCACTGTAATCAATAACTTCAAAATGAACCCATCAATAACAATAGCAGTGATAAATGTCAACAAGATAGTCAAATTCCTAATTTCTTAAATGACATACAAAAACAGTCTGCACAGATCAAGTAAAGAGTTTGATAATCAAATGAAATACTATGGTACGAGACGAAAATACCTACAAAAATCACTTACACAGGTGGGTAGGTATATCTCCACTGCACTGCATACCAGGGGCAAACTCAGGCCTCCCTTTCAGCTTCTTCAAGAGAACAGTGGGGGGAAATCCCAGTGGTCCCATCAGCAGATTCAAGCGCCCTCTGTGGGCCATCGCAAGAATGATATCTTCCACTCCATCTGTACAGAGATTGGTCATGGTCAAGTGGTGATAATATTATCTGACTGACCAAGGAGAAACCATATCATAGTGTTTACAATCTATAGTCTTCCACAGGGCCAGCCATCATGATTATCACAACCTTACCCAATAAAGATTCATATACCTGGGTCAAGATGGATGTTATGGATAAGATATCTTGTTGAGAAGGATGTAATGTATTCACCGGTGACAAGGCCGCACTATTTTTCACAAATATTAAGCAGTAAAGTCGGGGTGAGGCCTACAGGCCGATGCAAGCAAACTATTGTCTTTCCAAAGTATAAAAAGGAAAGCACAGAGAGACTGCATGATGGTGTGCATAACCACTGCAGCGATTACAATCATATCACACAACAGCACTATCTCTGCAATAATCTGCTATTCAATTGTGTGTGTGTGTGTGTGTGTGTGTGTGTGTGTGTGTGTGTGTGTGTGTGTGTGTGTGTGTGTGTGTGAGTGTACACAAGCTCAGTCATTCCTCATATTAGAGTCCTACACACAGAAATATCATTCAAAATCCTGACACAAAGTTTGCATCAACCAGAAAAACAAACATATTAGAAAGGCCTTGGAAAGATGGAAAATTTAAAAAATTTCTCATGAACATAATGCAGAGAAAATTGATCAGAACAAAACCCCTTCAACTTTTTTTTTCTGCTTTTCATCACCAAAGTTGGAATGCAGCTTATCTGGTGCAGCCGCCTTATCGCCGGTGAATACGATACCTACGTTCTGGGCAAAACTGGAACTCAAGATTTTTGATTCCATCATCACAGAGGTTAGCTATCAGAAATAATTATGGAAAGCTTTTACAAGAGTAAGTTAACATTGCATGAAATGTGTTGGAAACATACTAGTGCTCCTATTACCACCACTGTTAAGAGACAAACACACAAACCGAATAACAAATTATCATGGACCTGAGACAAAATCAGCTAACACTGAAACATGAAGAAGATATTCTCACAACTGACTTGAAACAATTTAGGAGGTTGAACAGTGTTTCAAGACAACAGACTTTATGTTCCTAGCAAGCTGTCTTTACCCTAATAAACCTCCTGTGTGAAGTTTTAGCATTTGTAGTGATTGAATATCTGAAAATATCACAGTAGAGAATTCTTTATTTTTTTTTTCTCATTTTAATTCTTTGGAAGCTTCTCTCCATACAATGTATCAGCAAAATAGTTTTAAAGTCCTTATGCACACCAATATGCCTGATTCTGGAGCTAGTAACACTATAAGCTACATGGAAATACAGATACATTAAATGTACACAGAGATGTTTTCTTTTTATTCATGACATCTGAACGTAAAACACTTTCCTTTATCTCACCTTCGACAGCCTGAGAGAAAAGCTGATGAAAGAATGCCATCATACTCTCTGCTCCTTCTCCTCCATATCGCTTCACAGTCGCAAACTTGATGGTCAAGAACTGATCAAACGCCTGTAAGTGAACACATTTTATGCGCACAGTGAATGAAAATTAACCAGGTGAGGTGACACACCCTCAGCAAACTTGAAAAATTGCATACAAATCTTCCTGAATTTCATACACACATTACACTGTTTGCTTCAATAATACGACATACATTATACAAAATTTGTGCTGTTTTTATTTTCTTCTCTGCAAACATACAAGTTTCAACTTTACGTTCTATGGCCCGTAACATATACTGCTGATAGCAATACACGTTATAGCTAGGTATTCAAAATGTTTAAGACACTTACCAGTCGAAGACGACATTTCATAAAAACACATGACATGAATGCCTTCATATACATGGCCTTCCAATTACAGTTTATTAAAAATTAGTGTTTATTTTATTTGAACAATGAACAATGAATGCACTAAAAAACATACCTGAGCTTCAGCCATACTCTGTGCTATTTTCTGCTTGGTATCAGTTGGCACAGTCCACTGTACACTCTGCTCCACTTCATCAGCAAACCATTCCTTTTCTTCACTCGTCTGTTTCAACAGAATGATAAGCATTTAGAGCATGCGAACAGTCTCCATATGCCATTGCCTCACATTAAAGAATAAACTCAGTATTTTTTCAAGACTTTATAGTGCAGATTGGGAAGAAAAAATTCTTGAGTACCATAAGTGCAGATTCCATTATGAGACATCTTTCAATATGTATCTTTCTACCTTTTACCAAGTAGTGGTTGCTCTACATAAATGCAGATACTGTGGACGCCCATAATAACGCAGTCCTCAGGACTGGCAATTTTCTTTTGTTATATCAAAAATTTTGTTATAATAGATCAAATAAACAATAAAAAAATACAACAGATAATGTTGCAGTCTGAATTATTACCTCACTGTACCTGGAATTTTGCTATAACCGTGTCCTTTATAACGGGAGTGCACTGTATACATTTTTTTTTTAACAGCATGATGCTCTTCATATTTAATCATTTTTAATCATGCAAAAAGTTCTTGATTGCTTGCCACTTGGCCTTCAAAGAAATATTCATCAAAAGATATGATTGATAATTTTGATCTGTAAATGAGATGTTTCTATCAGTACATTACCCGGTGTCCCAATATGAGGCTTTATGATTTCAAACTATGATTGTCACAATGTTCATGGAAGTAAAGACAAAAAGCTTTTCAAAGGAATAAAATAATGCCAACAGTGGCATTTCCTACCCAAGGCATAAGACAACCCAATTACAGTGAGGCAACTGTTAGGCCTATCAAAACCTGTGTAAGCCAAAATCATTACAAGATATAGGGTGAAAACTGTGACTTAAGATTTAAACACATGACTCACCACGCTTAACATACACAATATGGCAATTATTCAGTGTTCTACTCTATGTTCTTCAAAAGAAACACTCAAATACAGAATAGTGCTTACCAGTAAGTGAGAATATTCTACAGCCAAAGTACCACAGTATGTCTTTTCAAGGTGATCAAGAATTTCTTGGAGTGTTGCTGTTTCCTTTCCAATGTTCAATATACCTGCAACAACGAAAATATTAAAAACAGAACGCCATCTAATTTTAAAAAAAGAAGACATACTCTTGAAAATGATGTTCTAAAACTCCTTCAGCATTGGTTCTCTTCAGTTGATTTCTGGTCTTTAACTGATTTCTGATCAACTTCATCTGTTGCAAACGAAAGGGGAATTAACACATTGTGAAGTCTTTGGAATAATATCCTCATTCTGATTCAATGATTCCACAACATTCAAGTTCACAACACAACCAAGTACCATGCAAACAATAACCCACTCAAATTATGCCTTCTCATACAACTGTTATGATAATTATCATCAAGATGGGCATCATGTTTATGTTCAAGATACAGTACCTGTTACATTGTATGTTTGAGATACAGTACCTGTTACATTGTATGTTTCGCCGCCGTTAGCTGAAAAACCATACAAGCTTGGGTCCAACTCAGGAACAGCTCTGAAAAGATAGGAAACAATAATGGTTGACAAGCCCTCTCTCCCACAATCCTGTTGCTAAAGTTGGCAGCTAAAATCGTGATTGCCAAAATCCTTAGGTGCAGCTGCAACCAAGGCAACAAACCAGCAATTGTGCAAAGCTTGACATATGTATTTGAAAGTCAACCATTTCATTAAATCAATCAAATACAGACATGCACATATACTTTATATTCAATCATGCCAAGGAATATGGAGGGTTTAACTGCAATGCATCACGGTGCTTCTGTATAAAGAAACTAGAAATGTCGCTATGGCGACTGATGCCTCCGCCATAATGCATGATTCTCCCAATAGGCATATAGTACAATGTCTTCACAATGTGTGACCCATGACAGTTTCACTTATTTAAACTGGCAAAATATTGATACATGTGGTATGACAGGTTTGTCAGAAATGACTCGAATGTTCACTTTCCTTGAACTGGGTTTGCTATAATTGTCGAAGAGTGAAGGGTACACATATTTGCGGATTTGAGAATTTTTACTTGAATTCTGATGGACCCTTTTATAAGTTTATGCATTGAGTAATTTCCAAGGTATGAAGAAAGAGTGTAATTACAGTACAAAATAGATTTTTTTTTTTTTTTTTTTTTTTGGGGGGGGGGGGCATTGAAACCTGGCCTTTGACCCTTAACCTTTGACCTTTGACATTCTGGCTGGAAATTTCCTGGAGAATCTCCATTAGGTAATGCATGTATTTGAAAACTAATAATGCAAGCATTTCATATACTAGTGTATGAGGGAAATAGTAAAATATTGAGTTGACCTTGACCTTTGACCCCATGACTATTGACCTATGACCCCTAAATTCCCTAGATAATCTCTGCCAGTCAGTACATGCGTATGTACCAAGTTCCATGAAGATACATTTGTAAGATAGCTACAGGGTTAGGGACACAGACTGTAAACATGAGGCCTGCACGCTTCAAGTCCTGAGGAGCACACTGCTTTATTTTCAGGCTGACCTGCCCTCAGCAAAACTCAACATCATGAACATGATCTGCATAAACTGTATTTACATATTTACATATTTAAATGAACTAAGAGGACCAATAGGAGTAGCAGAAATGGAAGAGACCAACTAAAATGAAGGAATCCTATTCATGAAGACAACCAATGAAAACACACTGGATGACTGTGGCTAGAAGCTGGGGTGAGAACTGCAGACATGGAATGATAAACAAAAGGATCAGATGTGACAACAAGCAAGGGTGATAACTGTAAACATGAATGGGGAAGGAATAACATGGATGGGAAAGGAATGAGAATGGTGGGACAGAAATAAAATACAAATTAATGAGATGTGGGACTGTCTAAAAACCTAACCCAACTGAGGTACATGTACATAACAAACTTATACTGGAAAGAAGGAGGTAGACTTTGCTGTCTCACACATTGAACCATTTGTGAGAAAAGTGATACTACAACATTTTCACCTAACCTTTGACCTTTTGACCTTTGACCTTATGACATGAAACTCTCTCTGGAGAATCTTTATGCAGAAGTACATATCTACACCAAGTTTCAAGAAAATACCTTCGGGCATTGCATAGATATTGGGGGAATAGCAACATTTTTAGCATTTGACCTTGACCTTTTGACCTTTGACCTCTTGCCAATGTCACTAAAATCTACTTAACTAATTGTCCCATCATACATCATCTTTGGACCAAGTTTGGTGAAAGCTGCTTCATCCAGTTTTGAGTTATCACGTAAACAGATAAATTTCAGGATTTGACCTTGATCTTTGACCTTTGACCTCAGTCCGATTTCACTAAAAAACTAATCAAGTAATTGTCCCATCATACATCATCCTCCGACAAAGTTTGGTGAAATTTGCCCGATCCAGTCTTGAGTTATCACGTAAACGGATACAATTTCATGATTTGACCTTGACCTTTGACCTTTGACCTTTGGCGGATTTCACCCAAAATCTAATCAACTAATTGCCCCATCATACTTCATACTTGGACCAAGTTTGGTAGAATTCAAGTCAATATCACTCAAGTTATCGTGTAAACGAAAGCGGACGGACGTACGGACGTACGTACGGACGGACGGACAACCCGAAAACATAATGCCTCCGGCACCACTTCGTGGCGGAGGCATAAAAAATATGGAATAACTAGATATATCGCTACGGCTACTGATATGCCTCCGCCATAATGCATGGTTCTCCTAATAGGTCTATAGTACAATGTCTTGACAATGTGTGATGACAGTTTCACACAATTGGCAAAATATTAAAATGACAGGTTTGACACAAATGTGCTGAATGTTCACTTTCCTAGAACTAGGTTCAATTGGATGAATGATTAAAATGTCAGAGTGCAGGTATTTGGGGACTACTGATGATTTTTACTTGACTTTTGACCCTTTTATAAGTTTATGCATTGAGTAATTTTCAAGGTATTGAGAAAAAGTATAATTTCAGTATCAAATGGGAAAATAGCATTATCTAAACCTGGCCTTTGACCTTTGACCTCACAGTTCCAAAGAGAATCACTGTTAGGTTGAACATGCATAATTATGTAAGTTTCATGATGATACCTTGAGTTACTTTCGAGATATGGAGGAAAAAGTGCAATTTAGCACTTTCACTCGACCTTTAGTTTACCTTTTGACCTTTGACCTTTTGGCGAGAAACTTCCCCCAAAATATATATTGGGTAATACATGCCATACATCAAGTTTTTAAAAAAAAAACCTTCAGGCATATTGCATTTTAAGGAAAGTAGTGATATTTTGAGGAGTTGACCTTGACCTTTGACCCCCTGACCTTTGACCCATGACCCCCAACTTCCCTAGATAATCACTGCCCATCGGTACAAGCGTATATACTAAGTTCCATGAAGATACCTTGAACCATTTGCGAGATATGGAGAAAAACATGAAATTTCAATTTTTTTTTTCACAAAATAATCTGTGACCTTTGACCTTTGACCCTGTAACCCTAAAATCCACACAAAGTATTATCCCCCAAGGATATACCCTCATACCAAGTTTGATGTAAAACCACCACACAGTTCTTGAGATATCGACAAAAACGAAACGGGACGGACGGACGTACGGACGCTACGACGGACGGACGGACGGACGGACGGACGGACGGACGGACGGACGACCCGAAAACATAATGCCTCCGGCCACTTCGTTGCGGAGGCATAAAAATATACCTGGTACCTGTTACTACTTTTGTTTTTTAATTTGACAAACCAATTGTGAATTGGTCAAAGTGCCACAGGTAACATCATGGGGCAATCAAAATATATGTGCTGCCAAATGCTAGCTTTCAGTTGCCCTGGGCTTCTGAACAATCATGAATTTCTAGTCCTGGCTATCAAAATACTATCATATTTTGTTTTTCTAAACATGGGCTGTAAAAGATCCAGAAGACAATCTATACCTGAACAAACTCTTCACTCGAACCTTCAAAGATCACCACAAAGTTCTGATTCTTCAGGGTTTGTCAAGAATTTTTACTCTTTGAACTACTATCAGCAAGAGTTACACATAAACTTGACCAATGGATGTCAAAGAAATTTTTATTAAAAGTATATATGAAATGTCAACATATCAAATGTTCCAAGCATTCATGGGAAACTGCACAGAGGCATTAAAACTCTAGTTTAGTGATCATTTATGACAGCATAAGATCAGTACCTGGCTGTCTGTAAACCCAGTGGGTCCAAGGTGGCTCTTTTGTGTCCATGTTCTCTGTAAGCTGAAACCAGGCGCAGGAGGTTGGCATTGCTAATTCTGTTCTGGATCACTGCTGCATCTAGACAGATGATAAAGCAGTATAGTACATTAATTATTTTATACTGGTAATGCATTGTGTGTGCAACATTTCCACAATCCAAGCAAAAGACCTCTAGAAAGTATAGAAAGAGTTTTGCATGCATTAACATTACAGGAACACCTTCACAGGTCAAGAAACCAATGATAAGTCTGGCATCAAACTTCAATTGAGGCAGTATATCATATTTCATTAAGCTCTTTAAAAAACACTTTTAGAATATCTAACAAGCTAAAGCAACTTGGTTTTTCTTCACTTCAAGATAGAAGGAACTTTCTGATGTATTGAAGTCTCTTGAGTGGCTAAAAAACACATTTGCAGGTTTTTGAATTTGCACTGCACAAGTGATTTTATGTACTCGTGTGTTTTTATCCATTCACAGAAAAGTCATGCTGCCTGAACCATTCAAATAAACAGCCTGCACAGAAACCAAGTACTTTCTAGTAATGCACGCACACACACACCCACTCACACACACACACACACATGCACTAAAATGAATACTAGGGCACATGCACATCATACTCTCTCTCTCTCTCACACACACACACACACACACACAAACGTAAAGTCGAACCAGGGAGGAGCCACTGATGAACCCATTCAGAATGTGCAGAAAAAAATTGTGAAGATATATTTTGCGGGTTCTAGAATTCAAGCTAGCCAAAAGCAGAGTCTAGAGCAAAATACATTGTATGTAAAAACTGACGTACAGTAAAAATTTCTACCCAACAGTATCCACACTATGCAAATTTGGCACGCGTTCCCTTGAGGGCAGCCACACAAAACTCTACTCCAATTTACTATGCCAAATATATGTGCGCGTATAAAGCGAACAATTAAGGGCAGGTAGGGCAGCCCATTACAGCTAGGTTCCTACTATCACTAGCAGGTAGTATGACTGGGGTGGCTGTCCCCAAAGGATCTTTTTCCAAAATCTTTCCAAAATTTGTTACAATGGACTCCCATTATCGAATATCAGTCCTTGCATGGGACCAACAGTTTTCTTTCCTTTATATACTGAAATTTCGTTATATTGATTTATATGATCAAACAAATTAAATAAATACCAAAAAAAAAAAAAAAACATAGAAGGGGTCTAAATAGATCAGCTAATGTTGCAGCTTTAATTTTTACTTCATTGCAACCAGAATTTCGTTATAATCATGTTCATTGTAACATGAGTGCAGTGTAAAAATTTCATTTTGGGTGTGTCGTGCGTCATTTTTATTTGGGACACCCTGTATCGCACTCGACTACTCGTGTGTGAGTAAACTAAAAGTTTACGGAGTATCCTAGTGGGAATTAAGGAACAGTGACTTTACTAAACTGCACAAGAATCAATTACATGTTTTAAGTTCATACTCAAAAGAGAGAGATCTCCGCCACCACCTGCCAGGGGGGCATTTCATGAAGTGTTTTGTCCGGTAACGTCCGACAAACTTGTCGGACAAATTTGCTCTCACAGACTCAGCCAATCAGATGCAAGGATTTTAGTAGCTTTACAGTTTGTCAGAAAAATATCTGACAAAATGCTTCATGAAATCAATGCCCCCCCCCCCCCCCCCCCCCCCCCCGTACTGTAATGTAATGTTACCTATAGTCGGGGAAGAGGTGCTGGACACCTCATTTTCTCCCTCTTGGTGCTGCAGACCACCAAGATTGTTGGGCTTCCAAGCGGCGGCACGAAACCCATACACATCCCGACAGGCGCGGTATCTCCGGCGGCTCACCCCGGCCCCCACCACGTCCACGGCCGATGGAACGTGACGTGCGAGTTGGATGTACTTCGCGGCTGGTTGGCTCAGCGCAAAATACAACCGCGCCGAATGACGAAAGACATGATACGACATGATGGGAAAACGACAACGTCACCTGTATGGCCTGTAAGCAGCGCCTTTAGACATGAAGCCCGAGTTAATGAAATGATATGTAGAAGGATAAGGACAAGTTTCGGTTACAACAAACGTTCCTCGGCAATTGCGCACGTTCCTCTTTCGTAGATCGTTGATGTTGTCAGCCTTGTTGAACTGTGACCATCGAGTTTTCCAATCTTCGCACAGTAACTGCGGTGATGTACATGTACGTCAACTGTGAGACTAGTGCGCGTGATACGGTGCGGTGCACTGAGACGACCTCGACAGCGCTAGCTACGGCCAAGCTATGGATCAAAACAGCTACATACAATGTACTCAGTAATACAAAAGTGTACTATAGATACTACCGGTACTACTAGTACACGTACATTTACAAGTACATTACACTGTGTGTCGCATTCAGTGTCCACCTTCCTGCTGCCGCCGCGCCGCTGATAGTGGGGTGGCTTAGTGAAATTATCGTGACACG
Source organism: Diadema antillarum (assembly GCF_040938485.1). Taxonomy (NCBI): domain Eukaryota; kingdom Metazoa; phylum Echinodermata; class Echinoidea; order Diadematoida; family Diadematidae; genus Diadema; species Diadema antillarum. The sequence continues at coordinate 79,807 of NW_027272202.1, forward strand.
GCGGACAAAAGCATGATTTTTTCACCAAAGGTACTTCATGATGTACCTTCTCAAAAAATAGGGTGCTCCAAGAAAATTGATGCTGGGAAGGAGGTCAGAGGTCAAAGGTCAATGACCTTTATTTGTGAAACAGGTTTTTTGGCTATTTCTCAGGTCAGGAATATCAAATCTGGATAAAACTTGGCAGGAAGAATATTGAGAACAAGTAAAATATTTTGATTGAATTTGCGGTGAATTTTCCAAAGGTCAAAGGTCAAAGGTCAATGAACTTTTTCTAAAAATCATGTTTTTGTTTATTTCTCCAGGTAGGAAGATTCAATTTTCACAAAATTTGATATGAATGTTGTATAGAAGGTACTAAGAGTATAAACCAGGGGTCAAATATAATTGTTGATTTGTGCGTTGCCATGGCAACCCAAAACTAGGGTTTTTAATTGAAGTTAGTTACAGGAGGCTATTTTCCAGTTTGGAAGAGATTCCATTTGAATAGGTACAACTGATCGACGGGATGTATACAGGTTTGAAATACTTTTCATTAGTGTTAAGTGGTATGTTGCCATGGCAACTACATATATAGATTTTGGTTAAACTTAAAGGAGACTTCAGAACTTATGAATTTGAAGAGATTTCCATCAGGGTTGGTATAATTGATCAACAAAAAAGTCGCCAGACAAAGATTTGTCACCTTTATAGCATGTGGGTTGAGTGAATGCAGCAACAATAGTAGAACACATCAGTGAGAGTTTGAGGAAAATTGGACAATCCGTTCTAAAGTTATGAATTTTTGAAGTTTCTGCTCATGCAGTCGAGGCTGGATGAGAAGACTACTATACCTTGTAATGTCACATGTGTACAATGATATAAAGAATGAATAAAGACAATTCAACATAAATTATTTCCGCTTACAAAAGGATACTCAACTTCTCTTTCAGAAGGCAGGGGGAATAATATTACCCTTGACATACGTCAGTAGCAAGTCAAAGAAACTATGTGAACTTTATTCAAAAAGTATGGTTTTGTGAAATTCTCATTTTATTTTCCTTAGAATGTGCGCATGTGACATCATGCACTGTGGTAGTCTTTTCATCCCGCCGCGACTGTGCAGATACCTTAAAAATCATAACTTTTGAACGGATTGTACGATTTTTCCAAGCTTTCTGTGATGTGTCCTACTAATATTGTTGTATTCACTGAATCCATGTGTGCATGAAGGTGGACTTGTCCTCAAAAGAGCAGACTGTAAGCTGTAAAATGATGTATCACACAATTGAAAGGGATTCTTCTAACCTATCTAAATAATAATACCGGTACTGGAAAGAAAGCACACACTCTGGATAAGTATGATGAACTGAGAAAAGAGGCTGCATTGTCTATTTTAGCGTTTAATCTTTACCAAGCTGTCTCATGTCAATATGTTCGTCTTTTCTTCCCCCCTCCAATTTTCATTTGAGTTTGTCATTATCAATTTTTGATGATAAGAACGATGCCACAAGGCATTGTTTCTTAAAAATGCTTCACCTGCTCCTTCAGGTCCAAAATCTACATCAATATATATAATTTTCCTGATCTCCTCAACATTTTCCCAAAATAAAGCATACACCTTTTATGCATTGAGTCCTCCTTTTTGTGGATAATTAAAGGCAAAACCCCAAAATTAGTGCTTGAAAATTATTCTTAAGTGTGAGTAGTTACGGATAGAAAGAACCTCTGTAAAAATGAATCTGTATAATCAATGTTAAGTATTGTCAATAACACAAAATGTGAACAATATTTCTATGATAACATGTTTCCAGACTAAACCGTCCGCATTTATGCTTTAATGAGAAAAATACTGATATCTCTTTATATGTTTGCTTTGATTGCAAAAACTGTATATGGTAGGATGTCTTGTGATACAACAGGGGGGGGGGGGCATTTCATGAAGCAGTTTGGTCAAATATTTTTCTGACAAACTGTTACAAACTACAGAAATCCTTGCATCTGATTGGCAGAGAGCAAATTTGTCCGACAACTTGTCAGACAAAATGCTTCATGAAATGCCCCCAGACCTACACATATTATGCATAAAATGTGATATCCTGAACATTTTTTTTCAAGTCACTCTCCCAAAAGTGTATATATAGGACCTTTAAGTTTTTCTTGTGTTTGTTCCTGGCAGATTACTAGTACACAAATGCTCCAATCCATGATGACCTAACGGAAATTAAGGAAATTAAAATGAATATACAGCTGTACTGAAAACCAAAACTACAGATACTAATAACTTACTTCATTCTTCTCTCCCCACCCCACCCCTTCTTTTTGGTTTCTTGATATACTAGTAGATCTAGTTAACTTTGATAATTGTCATTATGTAACATCATCTTCAATTGACAAGGCGATAAAACTTAACAATCATTTCATTATGCTGCTGGACTAATGGGGTCAGTTGAACTATATTGTTTTTAATGTACTATACTTTTTCCTCCTGTCAATCACATGTATTTTGGGTGGAATGTATTTTGACATAAAGCATCATAGAATCAACCGCCTTTGGGGTCGGGAAATTTGTCATATTGTATTGTGATTTAGATTCTGCTCTATGCCGATTTTGTTTTATTTCTATCAACTTTTTAAACTCCCCCATAGACTTTGTTCACCAGCCAACTACATCCCACCCTCTTTGGATAATGTGAACCAATCAAACATTGCTTTTACTTTTTAATAACATGTCTATACATAGCTATCAGACCAAAAATATTCAAACCGCTTTAAGTCTTTATGAGTGAAATTACAAATATCAATATATTTTTAAGAATATTCAAATTGTCTAAATTCAACTTCATCTATGAAAACAAACTTTTAACCTTTTTAAACATTTGAATGACCCCCATAAGAAATAAGAAACATATAGAGAGGGGAAGTGCGGACTATAAAAATTGCTTACGGGAACCAGGTAATCCCTGCGCTAAACCTATGGAATTCACACAATCTTGGAGGAAACAGGTTAAATTTGTTAGGAAATATGTAGGGTAATACCCAAAACCTTAAGTTCTCAATGGAATATGCAGCTCTTCTACTGGTAAACTAGTAGTTCTGGGAGAAAAAATGAGCTGTGACATAGTCCTACACCTGGCTAAGTCATTGCCCAAGATTTAAAGTATCTGAGCCAGAGTCACATGTCACTCTTTGCCATTTCTCTACAGGAGGTAGACAGTACTAAAAAAAATCCTTTACCAGAAATTATATCAAATTATTTAATGAAAAGGTGCTTAAGAAAACTGGACTATTCCAACACACCTCCCTCAGGTCTGCAACACAGACTAACCACCTGCTACCATAGGAACACCAGTAAATATGGTGTATTATTGGTAACATGCACATAATATGTCGAATTATGGGTCTGAATTTTAAGACTAGCAACCATGTACATTGCATTGCATTGTACAGAAACCTGGCGAATGCCCTGTGTATAGTCTTTGAATTCAGACATTATTGTTATGTACAAATTAAGGGCATTTTCTCATTTTTTCTGTTAGCGGATTTCTTGGAGCACCCCCTAATTTTGATCCTCATATATATACAAATGTCTGAGGAAAAAATGACACTTTTGTCCGGCGTGTCACGATTATCAGTATATTTGTCACTAAGCCACCCCACTATGATCTGCATGCATGCTCGTACCATACCAAGCACGAATCCCTAGTCTTAGCGTAAGCCATCAGTGCATGGACTCTGTTGTAAACTTGATTGTAAACAACTAACAGGACGGTTTCTATCCAATGTCGAATATATTTTACATTACAAAAATAATGTACACAAAATTTCAAGTCAACGACAAATCAAGAAATGAAATTTCGAGAACAACACAAAAAAATGACAACTTGCTTTAGTCTTAAACGGAGTCTGACAAACGCGAGGGTGTGTTGGGGGTGTGTCGAGTTTACACTGCACTGAAGTAGAGGTCCTCAACTAGGGGGGGGGGGGAGGCATTCCATAAAACGTTTTGGTCGGATACTAGTATTTTTCTGACAAACTGTTATAAGCTACTGAAATCCTTGCATCTTATTGGTTGAGAGCAAATTTATCCTACCAATTTGTCAGACAAAACCCTTCATGAAATTATCATCCTCCCCCCCCCCCCCTCCCCCTTCCCGTCAGTGGTCGATAAAGACGCCGAAGCACGGAGGTGCATGGTTAGGCCTATTGTTGCTGTCGATTTTAATATCGCATGTTCATTCATCAAATATATCATTTCAATATCACGGCGGCCGTGGGTGGGATGGGCGGCATCCCTCCTATTTTTGGCTTGAAAAATAAAGAAAAACGATTCAATATTTGATTATATTGCTATATAAAGAACTCACACATTTTTTTTTTTTATCTGCTAATCGTGAGATCTGCATTGCTCTTGTGTATAAAACGAACTTACAAAGAGTGATTAAAGCTTGAATCAATTCAGAGGAGAGCAACGAAGTTGGTACCGGTATCTAAATTGAAGTGAAATCGCTGTCATATTCTGAGAGACTCAAGTCTTTTGGGATTCCATCCCTAGAGTTTCGACGTGAAAGTTCAGATATGATTTGCCATATGCTCAGGACTTTGATCCAGCTAGCTGTTCTCTTTGTTATCAATGATCAAGTTACATGCAGTCATAAGTTTAAGTTGTATAAAGGAAGGTGTTAAACTAGTAAGAGGTTAAACTCTTTTAACCAGAGTAGTAAATTCTTGGAATAGCCTTTGTGCGGAAGCCGACGAGTTAACACGCTTTCAAGGCTATAAGCTCAATGATCACTGGAAACAGAAACATGACAAATTTAAAGGGATGGTACAGTATTGGTGGAGATGAGAATTGGGCTTTTAACTTTTTGCAAGATACCAAGAAAACACTTATGATATAGTACAGAGCATACCATTTTAAGAGGAATTCAAAGTTTATTTGATGAAAATCGGGTTTGGAATGACTGAAACATCCAAAAACAAAGTAAAACAAAGCGATCGTAATGAAGTGTGGGTCCCACACTTTTATTAGAATCGCTCTTTTTTGGATATCTCAGCCATTTCAAAACCAATTTTCATCAAATAAACGTTGAATTCCTCATAGAATTACATGCTCTTTCATATTTCATAAGAGGTTTCTCATTATTTCACCAAAAAATGTTAGAAACCTGAAATTATAGGTCTCAACCAAAACTGTATGATCCCTTTAACCCAGAATTCATAAACTGACCACCCCGTAGATACATCACATGGATCTCCTCAGGCTCAGAATCGGATCCTTTGAATGGCTCTCCACAAGTCTTTGACTTACTGAGCATCCCCATAGGTACCGGTACCATAATTCAAGTAATGCAGTCAAGAAAAGACGCGAGCGGCTGAATTTTGCTGACAAGTTAGTATGATAGGTTCTTTGGAAGATACAGACAGATGGACTGGAGTTTGAGACAAGCAGTCACCACTGAAGTTACCAAGTAATGATATTGAGACTTCAAATGACCAATTAATGACCAATAATTCATGAACAAAGGCTGAAAAAGCACTTTTGAGTTCCAGCAACAAGGTCTTGGATTGGCCACTTGAAGACCTCAAATTCATTGTAGTTCACTGAAATGCATCATAATTTATGTTACACTATACATATAAACAAGCTGATTGGAATCTATATACATACTGAATGAGTTGATTGAAATCTTGGTCTTCAATGTTATACAAGACCCTTTTATATTCCCTTGTACAACTCTCTGATGTCTATTGTTCAAGCTAAACACACACATACACACACACACACACACACACACACACACACACACACACACACACACACACACACACACACACACGCACACACAGGTCTTTTCTTCTCGTCTTGAGTTGTTTACCTTCTGCATGACTCTCCTATCATTCAAACACACTTAACATTTTCTTTTGTTTCCAAGTGTTTGCCTCCCTGGCAATGTGTAAATGGGCTCATAAAAAATAATGAGAATAGAAATTTAAGTTCACACGGAATAAAGATAGGCAATGAGTTGGTCACAGATAAAGCTGAAATCTCAAATGTGTTCAATGATTATTTTTCAACCATTGGTCATAATTTGTCAATGAATCAAGGTTTTAAAGATGATGGTGAGTTTATATCCTTCTTAAGCACCCCTGCGTGGTGAAATTTTGTCTATTGTTTCTGAGATGAAAAATAACACTAGTGCAGGATCTGATTTTATAAGTATTTTGGTTGTGAAACAAGTTATATACTATTTATTGTGAGAACATTGTGTGACATTTTCAATATAAGTTCATCAACTGGTATAGTCCCAAATAATATGAAAATTGCACGTGTAATCCCAATATATAAAACAAAAGGTGATGGAAGTATTATGAGTAATTATCAACCCATATCTAATCTTAATACATTTGCTAAGATGTTTGAAAGATGTATTTACAATAGAGTTACCGCATTTCTTCAAGATTCCAATACACTCATTCCAAATCAGTATGGTTTCAGAAACGGGCACTCCACTTCTTCCGCAGTATTAGAATTTATGCAAAATATCATCCAAGGGATTGAAAACAAAGAATTTACTTTATCTGTCTTCATTGACCTGTCAAAAGCCTTTGACTCTATTGATCATGGTATTCTATTGCATAAGCTTATAGTCATTATATGGTATACGGGGTGTGGCTTTAAAGTGGTTTGAAAGTTATTTACATAATCGACAGCAATATACTGTAATAGAAGGTTTCAAATCGGATTATAAGGTTGTAAAATGTGGAGTCCCTCAAGGTTCATTCTGGGAACTCTTCTCTTTTTGATTTACATAAATGATTTACCAAACTGTTCCCAATAGTTAAATTATATATTGTTTGCTGACGATACAAATATTTCTATGCGTAACAATGATCTATCATTATTATTTGACAATATGAATATAGAATTGAAGAAATTAGATGCATGGATGTAGGCAAATAAGTTAATTTTGAATGCAGGAAAAACTAATTTTATGATATTTGGGACTCGTGAGTGTACTGATAATTTCGTTTTATATTATAATAGTGATATGATTAAATGTGTAACAAATATAAAGTTTTTGGGTGTTATGTTGGATGATAAACTGTCTTGGAATAGTCATGTTAATATGCTCTGCAACACACTGTCGAGAAATATCGGCATATTGCGAAAACTGAAATTCTTACCTGAGCATGTGTTGAAATTGTTATATCATTCTTTCATTTCATCTCATTTGAGTTATTGTACTCTCGTCTGGGGCCATTCAACTAAAAAGAATGTGAAACGTATTCATTTGTTGCAAAAGAAAGCTATTCGTATAACTCACTCACATTATTTGTCACAAACTTCTGCATTATTCCAAGAAATGAATATATTACCAATTCAAGATATAATCTGCTTCCAAACAGGAATTTTTATGCAACAGTATTTATTTGGTGCATTACAGGCCCCCTTGTATACAACTATGTTTTCATCTCAACAGCAGTATTCATTCTTATAATACAAGAAACCACCAAAATGTTCATCCTTCCCTCTACCGAACCGAATTAGCCAAGTCAACAATTTTTTATCAAGGTCCCATTTTGTGGAATACTTTACCAAAGGAACTGAAAAACTGCAAATCATCACAGCAGTTCAGAAACAATTTTAGACGCACTTTCCGTATGTATAATAGCAACATGGTTTTTTAGATTTTGCCAGTATTTTACTCTTTTCTTTTTTCCTTCTTCATCCTGCTTTGATTGTGCACCATTTGTGTTCTATTCATTTTGTACCTATATATTGTAAGTTGAGAAAGTCTTGTATTTACTTTGGGGCCTATTCCCAACAAGCCTGAAAGGCTTTAATTGGTCCCCCACAATGAATATGTTTATACTATGACTTGAAACGTAATAATTGTTGTTTTTAATGTGGAAATAAATGAAATGAAATAAAAAATGAAATTGGTTTGCAAAATGCAAAAACATTCACATTATGTCTCTTGTTCCCTTTAAATCACACACACACACACTCACACACACACACACACACACACACACACCCACACAATTATTTTACAGACAGGTATAAGGTTAATTGTCTCCACATCAGGTGTACTGCATGAACATTCACCCTACATACTCAGGGGCGGATCCAGGAGTTCTGTAAAGGGGGGCGCAACTACTGTAATATTTCTGGTGCCACTTCCGGGTTTCATTTCATTTTTTTTTCTTTTTATTTCTTTTTTTAAAAGCAAAAAATAAAAGGGGGCTTGCGCCGGTTGCGCCCCCCTCTGGATCTGCCACTGATACTGGTATCTACACGGCACATCATTAGAGAGCCCATATTTTTCATAGCTAGGTTATCTACTGGTATGCAGACCAAACAAAAGAACCATTTAGTTTCACGTCTGATATGGGTTTTGTCTTCTCTCATGTTCACTTTATTACATGCTGACAAAAGAGATGCATCACAAACAGAAAAAATTAAATGTCTAAATTACAGCTACTACAGTTCATGATAACTACTGGCATCTACAAGTACATGTATGTCTGCACACATGACATGCAGAAGACTATAAATAAGGCAAGGTCAGCTACACTATCTACACTGTATGGTTTTTATTCATCCTACATTTGCTGCTTTGAATGAATAGCTGAATCAGATTTTATTTCAAGGCTTTGTGGGGGGGGGGGGGATTCACACACACACACACAAAAGAAAAACCAAGAATGAACATAATTGTGCTCTAAAGTATGTTCTATTACTTTAAATTTCAAAGTCATTCATATGGAGAAAGTTCTCCAGTCTTGGGATTCCTGTAGCCGCGTTTCCAAGACTTCAAGTTCACTGTACGTAGTAGTGAAGCTGTAGGTATAGGTTAAAACAGAGGAGAAAAAGGCAGCTAATACTAAAATGCAAAAACAAACAAGCAAACAACACTACATGTATCAGTGTATGACTACAACATTTGATCAGGTTTCTTCACTACATAAATGTAGTATGCCCCTCCAGCTTACACTTTATTTTGGATCCAAAAGAATCTAATGCATACATAATTTTCAATCATTTATCTTCTCCCCTTTATCTTAAGGCATCCATGTACATGCATAATACAATGAACTGCTTCAGTGATGTGTACTGGTACAATACAAAAGTGATGCATTGCATTACTATCATTATCATTACGATACCACATGTTTCCATGTTGCCAAACTTCAAGAAATATTACAGGAAGAAAAATCTGAAATGACATGAGAAGTGATGTACAGCTGAAATCCATCAAGCTTGGGCAATCTGGTGTCTCCTTCTGGAATAATCGAGATGAAACCGAGCAGCTGGAACTACTTTTGGGTTACATCCGTCATGATAAGGATAGCCATAATGCACGAGCTGGAGCTGTTCAGCTGTCACACACAAGGAAAAAAAAAAGCAAATTAAAAGATGAGCACATTTATACATCTTCACAATGTTGTGGTTTATGCTTTATCATTCAGATGAGGTAAGCTTGACAAATCATTGATATAACATAAGAGTGAAACGAAATAAAACAACATCTTCTGCTATGTGAAACCTTTTGCAGGTGATTTTAAGACCTTAGAAAAAAATCCTACCTCCATTTCACTTATCAAATTCATTTCCAGGAAAACAGTTTTTAAAATAAGCTAAAACCAAACATAAAGAATCTATATATAGAATAAAGTATGATAATCTTTGAAGCTTTCAGGAGTCGACTTCCTTACAAAACAAAATAAAACAAAATATAAAAGAAAACAATTTGGTGCTCAATTACTGAAATTTGTTTATATGAAATGCAGCATCATTCACATGTACAAATAAAACACAGGAAAAGCAACATTGAATATCTATTTTTAAGAGCAAATGATATTATAAAAACATATGCTCCAAATGTACCTGCATTGGTGAATTGAAACATCAATCACAGAGCTGCTGCCACAGCATCAACAATCTTCTTGAGTTTTGCCTCACTGTCGACATAGCCATCCCCTCCCTAGGTGAAAAAAGGGTAAACTACAGTAATGCATGAACAGTTAGATTTGGTTTTGGTGAAAAAGTCATACCAGGTGACACTGTGGATAGTTTTTAGTGAAACTCTCAATGTAAATTTCAGTTGACTTTGATAATGTATAAAACAAAGGAAACAAAAAAAAAAACCAACAGCATAGGAATGAGTCTTATCACAAAGTTACATATTTGGAAGTTTCACATTATTCTTGCAAAACAGTGATATTGGTGACTGTTGCAGATTCAATGAGGTGATAAGGTTATGCTCTAGTTGCTGAAGAATTCTCTTACCAAATCTACACATAATTTGTAAATTAATTTCACGTTTTGAGATGAAAAAAAAAGTTAATATATTGTGTAACTGAATTGGAATTAATAGAGAGACTGGAATACAGAGAGGGAGACAGCAGCTCCCTCCCCCCACCACACACACACACACACACATACACACACACACACACACACACACGTGTGTGTGTCTGTATAAAAAAATATTTAATTATATATATTATATATATATATATATATATATATATATATATATGGGGGTGGTAAATCACACCAGCCATATTTTCAAAAGGTTTCATCCTTAGATTCTTCCTGCTTACACAGAAGAAGAGGGTACCATTGCCTCACAGCAAATCTATAAGACAAATTGTGTTTTCCAATTTTTTACATTATTGTAGTTGCAACCAATAATACATGTACTGTAAAAAAGTCATGTGACATCATTAAATTCCACTGCACACACTTCTAATCTAATTTAGCTTCTACTGTTTTGTTTACATGCCTATAACATATTTTGTAATGTCAACATGCACACACTGTACAATGACTTCTAAAATGAACACTGTTAGGTGTAGTTTAAGCAGATTCCACTGTGTTTTCCATTATTCCATGTAGATTGCTGCACAGGCTGCAGAATGACTCATTTATGATTACGGTAATGAGCAAGTTGCGTGCATCTCTTCATGACAAGAAACTGAGGCTTCTCTCTGGGTTTAAGTACGACAAGGACACTCTCCTCATTATCTCACAGATCTACTTGTAGATGAAGTCATATGTCTGTTTCCTCCCTCCCTACCCAAACAACAACATCACAAACCTAGAACAATAGCAATAGTGGTCACTAATGAAGCACTGAAGCTCGTTAGAAATGATGCTCATCATGGCACTGTTACATCACTACCTTGAACCATATGTACTCACCTAAACAGAAATGGAAGCACAATAAGAGCGGGATCAGGGCAGAATCCCAGCACACAAGAAATAACCACTGAGTATTTAATTCTTTCTCCCTTTTCAAGAATCCCCAAACTGAGTATTTTACTCTCCAAGCAAAAATGATCATCTCCTGTTCAACATATTTACCTCCGCCAAGGGAGGAGGTTATGTTTTCGTTACCGTTGGTTTATTCGTTAGTTCATTAGTTCGTTTGTCCGTGTGCAAAATAACTCAAAAAGTAGAGAACGGATTGGGACGAAATTTGCAGGAAAGGTTGAGAATGACACAAGTAACAAACGATTAACTTTTGGTAGTGATCCGAGAATTTTGGGGGAATTTATGAAGGATTTTTGATATTTTGGCAAGTAGGGTCAATGAACTTGGGAGTTCAGGCTGTGCGTATTTGACAAAGAGATTATACCTATAGAGTAAGTAGTCGCCATACGCGTGCGTACAAATAGTGCGTCCAAAACAAAGAGATTATACCTATAGAGTAAGTAGTCGCCATACGCGTGCGTACAAATAGTGCGTCCAAAATTGAAGAGGGAGCGCACACTCAGCTCCTGGCACTGGATCTAAGTCTACGTTCAAGTCATATCTTCTCATATCATATCTGGAATGATATGTTATTCTTCATTACACATTTTCATTTTCAGAATCACAATGTGGTTAATTGTTTGAATATTAATTTCTACGATGATATCATATCATTTGAACCATTTGGTAGAGTCCAGACCTTTTTGTTGTTCGCAAAATAAACAGTGGGAACTTGGGTGTAGACTAGACAGTACTTGAGCATTATGACGTTTTTTTCGCGTAAATTCCCACTCACGCCATAAAATCAAACAACATCAGCACCATTATGACGCTAAAACATGACCATTGTGACGTCACAATAAAACTACGCAAGATCACTGCGCCGAATATTCAAGTCGAGCGCAATAAACAGTGCGCTGCCATCTACTGTACAGAAGCCGTGCAATGGCGGCTCCCACAACGCGAAATGGCAGCTCCCTCGCGCGGCTGCCTCCCCACTGGACTACGCCCTCTTGTGGTATAATCTCTTTGGTCCAAAATTGAAGAGGGAGCGCACACTCAGCTCCTGGCACTGGATCTAAGTCTACGTTCAAGTCATATCTTCTCATATCATATCTGGAATGATTCTTATTCTTCATTACACATTTTCATTTTCAGAATCACAATGTCGTTAATTGTTTGCATATTAGTTTCCACGATGGTATCACATCATTTGAACCATTTGGTAGAGTCCAGACTTTTTTGTTGTTCGCAAAATAAAGAGTGGGAACTTGGGTGTAGACTAGACAGTACTTGAGCATTATGACGTTTGTTTCGCGTACATTCCCACTCAAGCCATAAAATCAAACAACCTCAGCACCATTATGACGCTTAAAGATGACCATTGTGACGTCACAATAAAGCAACGCAAGGTCACTGCCCCGAATATTCAAGTCGAGCGCATTAAACAGTGCGCTGCCAGGATCCGTGCAATGGCGGCTCCCACAACGGGAAATGGCAGCTACCTCGCGCGGCTGCCTCCCCACTGGACTACGCCCTCTTGTGTTATAATCTCTTTGGTATTTGAGGTTTGCATGTGCGCACTAAAGTGCGTGCTCTAGTTTCTGCTAGGGCGAGGCACCATGCAGCTGAGGGTTTGTGACGTAACAAAGGCTTCTATATTAGGAAATCGGGCGGTACATATCTATATGGGTGGAAATCACTGATATCTCTATGGAAGAACAAGATCAGTGGTGGAAATGAGCTGCATGCTTGGCGGAGGTCTGCGCTCTCAGAGTGCTTTTCTAGTTCTACATGTTTCTACTGGGGTATATCATATATCCAGTACATCTGTCTGTAACAACTTAGCACTCAAAGATGATGTAAATGAACATTACCTTCTTGGAGTGGATGAGCTTGCCATTGACAAACACCTCTAGCTTCCCCGTCACTTCTGGGGTTCCTTCTCCAATCTGTGGGGTGAAACAAAACAATTAAATGAAATACACAATGAGCATAGATCCAAAGATTCCTTTCAAATGAATGAATGAATGTATTGATGTAATGGTAAGTAGTCCTTCATTCAGGTGAAATATTCATGGTATGTAAGCAGCAATATTTCCGTGATGAATGTTTTTTTTTTTCTGGTATTTGTCTGGAAAAAAAAATAACAACAAAAACAACAACAAAACCTGTTCTGGAGAACTGTTTGTATTCAATTGGTTTGTTTGTTGGGGGGGGGGGGGGGGGGGTATGCACCAACATGTGAAAACTACATTCCTGAGCAGCTATAATACATAATTTAATCTTCCTCAAATAAGTCACCAAAAGAGCTGTTTAAAGCCTGACTAAATCTTGCCTTTTTCGACAGGTTTGTGCCTCCATTTTCCTTTTTTTTTTTAAAAATTCAGAAGGCACACATACCAGTACATATCACATCTTGCGTTCATCTATTTTTTTTTCTTATTTATGTTTTTCTACAATTCATTAAATGACATCCACAATACACAGACAGGAGACAAATTCAAGTCAACTTGTTCAAATAAAAGAAAGAGAGAGAAAAAAACATTCTAGTACTATTTGCTCCATTTTCAGGGGCCACACTAACAGGTTAGTTTAAATTTGAAATTTAGACTGGAACTTACCATTTCCACATCATCCCCAAATTCATCCTTCAGCTGTCCAGCCAGCCGTTGAAACTGAGACCAATGAAAAAGAGAGAAAGAAAAAGGCATGGTCACAATATTACATCAAGGTGTTGAATGCTTTAAAATTTGCAGTCAGTTGTTTAAAATTGAACTGCACTTGCATAGGCCCAAATATTATCTTTCTAGAGTTTTAAGGGTTATTATTGAAACATGTTATTGATAACTTTGTAGATGGCATTGCAACATCCAGGAATTATACACTACTGCTGCAGGGATGCTAACCCTACTGTGATGCACGACTAAGTGAAAAATATTTCCCTTTAGTTAATACACCCTTATGTCATCCTACAACACAGTCGAAATATTTTCAATGCAAGCTAGTTTGCCTGAAATTTCTGAGACTGAATTCTTACACTTCATGTGACTTTTTAAGGACCAATCTTCATACATATGGAAGCACAGAGATAATATTAGCATACATCACAGGTTAGTATAAAAGTACATGTAGATCAGGTAAGTAATCTCCAAAACATCTTTAATTCATCCTTTCACACAAAGATAAAGTAAGTATTAAAAATTATACCCCACCCCCACCCCCCCACCCCCAAAAAAGAGAGGAAAAACAAGATGCGAAATACAGACATCATTCTTCATCCATTGAAGACATCAGAAATTTTGAGTAATTAAAGGACAAGTTCACCTTCATAGACATGTGGGTTGAGTGAATGCAGCAATATTAGTAGAACACATCAATGAGAGTTTGAGCAAAATCGGACAATCCGTTAAAAAGTTATGAAGTTTTGAAGTTTCTGCTCAGTCACGGCTGGATCAAAAGACTACTATAGCTTGTGATGTCACATGAGTACAACGATATAAAGAAAGAATAAAGAAAATTCAACATATTTCCATTTTTCTAGCATAACAAAAGAACACTCGACTTCTCTCTTTCAGAAGGCAGGGGGAATAATATTACCCTTAACATATGTCAGTAGCAAGTCAAAGAACTGTGTACTTTATTCAAAAAGTAAAGTTTTGTGAAATTCTCTTTTTATTTTCCTTATACATGTATAGTTGTACGCATGTGACATCATACACTGTAGTAGCCTTCTCTTCCAGCAGTGACTGCGCAGATACTTAAAATATTCGTAACTTTTGAACGGATTGTCCAATTTCCCTCAAACTTTCACTGATGTGTTCTACTAATATTGCTGCATTCTCTCAATCCTTATGTATATGAAGGTGGACTTGTCCTTTAAACTAGTTTACCTTGGGGCGATACCCTCATGCTCCACTGGAAGGAAGAAACAAGACAGTGAGAATAAAGTTTAATCATTGCATAAATAAAGGTTCCCAGTGTGCCGACATAATATATCAAAACATGTAGCCAGAGGATAGCTCCATGAAAGGCAGCTGGATGCAATTACCTTACTACAGTATATGTACTTCTGAAAACACAGAGCATACTAAATTGATAAAAACAAGTGGTTTGATTGTAGATAATGTATAGACAACTGTACAGTACACTTTTCATTTGTTTTTGTTTTTTTCTCAATTGCAAATTATTGTAAGGCTGCACAAGGTAGCATTATCACCTTGTCATTTATTAACTATACATAGCACTGTTACGAAGAGACACTGTACTTTGCAAAGCATCTGGTCGGTGGTGTGCTCTATTGATGGCATTCTGTGTGATATAGCCCGACCAGACGCCATGTGACACCATGTACAGCAACAAGGCTGTGTATAGCTATCTGTGTGATTGCTGCACACACAGAGGCCATCAATATAGCACACCCTGAGGGCAACAATAGAGCACACCCTTTCCAAACTGACAAAATGCAATGTCACCAATGTGTGCCTAGCATAAATGGGCACACAAGGTCACTCCATCTGCACAGAGAGAGAGAGAGAGAGAGCAATGTCAATGTTGCAGAAGGATTGAGAGATAGAGAAAATAAACAGGAGTGGTTCAGTAAGTGTGAATGCACATGCATATACGCAATGGGGATCGAAGTAAAGTCCCTTTTTTAGAGGCAAGTTGGGTGGACAAGACAAAGAGCAAAGTCAATAAATAAAT
This sequence comes from Diadema antillarum, assembly GCF_040938485.1. Lineage (NCBI taxonomy): Eukaryota > Metazoa > Echinodermata > Echinoidea > Diadematoida > Diadematidae > Diadema > Diadema antillarum. Next base: position 95,756 of record NW_027272202.1, read on the forward strand.
GAATAAATAAATACCGGTACATAAATAGATACATATATATATATATATATATATATATATATATATGTAAAGATCTATATATATTTACGTGTCAGTCAATCCACTGTTGATTGACAGAGGGAGAGAGAGACAGGAAAGAAGAGGTATGGAGGGTAGAAAGATAGTACCGGTACCCGGTAGGCCTATGAAATTAAATTTAAATTCACATGCAACATAATCACCTACTTAGTTATTAAATGTAACTTATAATACATAGAAGCATATGAAAGCGAAGGCCTATTTTATATACACACAAGTGTATATATATATATATATAGATAGATATATGCTTGATTGCCATCTGAACCACATGTATCGAATATTCACTGTGTTCACACACGCGTCTTACGTCAATCACCAGTTAAATTCTTAACTATTTAATTGCTACAGTAGGGCTTTATCAATCATACAGAGCAGTCTATTCCTATCAAAGTCGTTCATTCCATCACTTACAACGTAGGTTATTCTGCATTTGTAGATTTCTTACTCAATCTCTTACCCATCTCCATTGATCACACATGATAAAAATGTCTGGAGGGCTTATAATAATTATGACCTACTATAAGTATTTTTAAGTTTATACGGATATCAAATTAACATCGTCATGATCAACAGCGGTGGAACGCTTGCAAAGTTGCAGTGTCCTTACCAATAAATCACTTTAACCTTGACCGTCATGTTGCCGAACGTCGATCGCTGGCAGAATTCTTGAAGGAGAAACCCGATCCTCAAAATATCTCTTTTCAGGTACCCAAGGTAACTACAGCCTCACAAGTCGATGCACAGCAAGTCGCTGTCTGGCTAATATAGGACGAGATGCCGATGACCTTAAAATAATAATGCCTTCCCTATCCTGACAACATCCACTCACACTGCGTGACTGGTTTTTATGGCACTGACTTGCAGTACGTAAAGCGTGCTAGCGCACCACCCTTCATAGCTCGTTCAGTGTATATCTCGCCGAAGCGAAGGCGCACGTACACTCTCTCGCATTATCTGTGATGTCAGCTCAGCAAATCACACATTTACAGTGCAATGAGCATGTCATCTCGAGGAGCTGGGATTGAAGGTGAAGAGGAGTAATTATTTACTTGGAGAAAAACAAAATGTAGGTTTCCGGCATCCTTTAGAGTTAGACCTCACAAAATAATGCATATAAACTGATACCTGGTCGATTGTCATTTAAATTTATATGAGAAAACTTTGTCTCTAACATTTTTCTTTGTAAGGATCAGTTCGCCTCCCTAGTTCAGATGGGCACCACCGCCTCCCCCCCCCCCCCCAGCTAATATCAAGTTTATTAGTCCTATGAGTAAGTACATTGGCAGGGATGCCAAGTTCAGAAAGATTTTATGAGTGAGATTTTCATGACTCGGCATCTCGGCGAGCGAATGTGCGCGCGAGCGAGGGTGTGGGAGGGGTTTTTTTCCCCAGTGGCCTCCCACGGCCTCGGTGGGGAGTTTTTTCAATTCTTAAATTAATCTTATCTCTTAATGGTGCGATCAGGTGCATGACTATTTTTTACTTATTTTGAAAGACATGGAAAATATACCTTCAATTGCAACTATCACTTTAATCTTTTGAGCTTTGCCCATTATTATAGGCCCAAGTTGCAGACTTCGCCCGATGCTTGAGAAAAATGGGTGCCATGCGTGAGATCGTGAGTCTCACGCAGAATGCGTGAGACTTGGTAGCTCTGCATTGGTGACTAATATATTTCAAGAGTGTTCATGGCAAATCCGGGGGTGCCTCCCTTGGGGCCGGGCCCGGGAGAGGCAAATTTGGGCCCAATTTTCATATTTACAGCTTTTTCTTTAAACCCCTTGATGTATTTTCACCAAACTTTGCAGGTAGCATCCCTAGAGTGATAGAATCTTAATTTGGAAAAGTGAGCAAAGAAAATGGGATTCCATCGGGATGGAATCCCATTTTCTTTGCTCACTTTTCCACTAATAATTTATATTCTTTCTGGTCAGTTTATTCTGTCTTTATTTGATAGAATCTTAATTTGTTAAAATGGGCACCATGACCTCCGCCCCCACCCCGGGGTGGTGGAGGTACAAGGTGAGGGGGGGGGGGGGGAGGGGTTTGGGTTTGGAGGCCACAGGTGCCAAGTTGGGGCCCAGATTTCACATAATTTGTATCTTTATAGTTCTTGTTGAAAACCTTATAATGAGTTTCCACCGAACTTGACAGGCATCCTTCGGGTGACTGATATGTAGGATCTGAATCATATGTTTATAGGGACCCAAAAGCACCCAAAATGAAATCTTTTTCTCGCGAATCAGAAATGAAAGAGCTTATTATTAATATTACAGCTCTGCTTGTATTGGTGACTGTTGTTGCAAGGGGGACAGACCAAGTTGGGGCCAATTTTTCACGTTATCACTTTTTTCTCCGCTATATGTGGAAGGAATGATCCACTTGGGGATATTCTTTTTGAAACCAGAAATACCATGGGTAAATACAATATAAGGCCCTCCATAATATCTAAGTGATGGCCAGGAGTGATCCCCCGAGGTCAGGGCCAAATTGGGAGCCAGTATGATACTAAACCAGGTTCTCATTCTGATCTTTTAATTTGAAAACGCATAGTCAAAAGTTCTCCAAACTTGGTAGGTACATCGCATGCCAGTAGCACGACTATGATACTTATGCAAATAGATCGCCTCCCGGAGGAGATCCCCATAAAGCTCCTCATAAGTTGCCATGTTCTCCTTGCATAGGCAATAGTCTGCAAGTCCAGGTGAACACGGAACCCCCGGTTCCCCACTGTCAGTGTTCCAAATCCTGTGTGACCAGGGTGGTGGAAGTCCACCTCCCTGGTGTGACTCATGACTAGCTGTGAATCATGATTCCACTTGCTGAAAAAAAAAAGCACACACACACACACACACACACACACACTCAGCTCACAGGAAGTCCAGAAGACACAGTATGAAACTGGTCAAACAGTATTCTCGGCTTGATGTAAGGAAATACTTTTTCAGCAATAATTGTTGATTTGCGGAATAGTCTTCCTAAATATGTCGTCTCAGTAACGTTTGTAAATGATTTCAGGAATAGATTAGATAAACAGCCCTACTGGTTTAAAAAAAATGTCTATATATGAATCAGTATAGGTCTATAGGCTGTATATTTTGTTGAACATCTCTGTCCTTTCCCACACATTCAACTTGACAAATCTCTCTTCCACCTCCCTGCTTAGACCATGACCAAGCAGGGCTTCTTCCACCTCCCTGGACCAAGTAAGTTTTGATCGATGAACAAACATTGTCCTATATCATCGTTGTTAAAGTAAAGTAAGTAACCGCACCAGCGACCCCAACACGTACGTGTCAGGCTGTTATTGGTTAAAACCAGGAAGGTGTTAGAAAAGGAGAGACAACTCCTGCTCTCCTTTGAAGTCATGCGCGGCACCGCCGATAAGTTATGCGCTTAACTACAGGTGGAAATCAGGTGCTTTGACAAAAGAGAGCATCAATAATCGGGACTAGCGCTCTCACATCTAGAAATACTTGCCCCTACTGCATTTCGCTCTCTCTCTCTCTTTCAATGTGATGACAACAAAGAATTTGTGTACCTTGAATTGGAGCAGCGAATCAAAATGCAGCGTAAAACTGACAATTTTAACAGCAAATATTTTAAAAGCACGCTGGAGCACGCTTTAGCGGAGTACTTTAAGTATTTTGAAAGATCAAAATATCCCAGATAAAATGATAGAAAACTAATATGCGGAAATGTGCGCATTATAGCAAAATATTAGATTTTTAAGAGGGCCTAATTTTCATTTCATTTCGATTTGCTCATTACGAAGAAACTAGAATTACATGTTTATGATATTGAATTCTTTCCTAAACTACTCTTAATTAATTCGAGTATTTCATTTAAAATTTTACGGGGAAATAAAGCTTGTAATTCAACGAAAGGTGAAATGCGTTCTTCGTCTCCGAACTCCGCCTTGTAACTAGAGCGGTGCAGAGCATGACTTCAAAGCGTATTAGTGGAATGCTATCCATCCCATTGTAACGCTTTGAACGCAAACATGTGTTTGCATGAATTACGAAGAATTGTCTCTCCTTTTCTAACACCTCCCTGTTAAAACAGTGCCCGGGGTTATAAAGTATTCTACTCAAATAAACGATCAAGCGACAACTTTCTCGAACATTCCGTTTTTTGTTACATTTGCAAACTGCCCTCTCGCTGTTGCAATCGCAATCAACGCTTCGGCGAGCTTTGTTAGCCATTTACTTCGGTTCAACAGCATGTGAACCTTGGCTGTATTCATCCAAAGATAATTCGCGAACAACTCAAAAACAGCAACAGCAGCACCTCATGCATGTCTGTACATGGTTTGTGCAGTGGCAACGTGTACTTCCGTGTTTATGGTTTATAGGTCAAAACATTGCGCAACATGGCATCTATCTATGGATCGCGAAAGGATTCTAAATCGAATATTAAAGTTTTAGTGTTGTTTACTGATCGCATGCACTCATCTGATTTTCACACTAACACAGCGTCCATGAAAGAAGGATGGATCGCCCCCGGCACAACCGGCTAAAATGAAATCTTCACGAAGTCAGAGAGAGAAAAAAAAACAAACACAAACCACAAAACACAAAACAATACAAAACAAAACAAAACAAGCAAACAAACAAAAAAAAACAAGCACACAAAAACAGGAAAAACAGAAAAATGCCAACTTTGAGTATAGAAGAGAAACGTCAACAACTTTATTTCTTTTCATCATAACGTTGCCAATTAAGGCATTTGTTTTGGTTGGTGTCTTTTTTTCACTCTACCAGCAATAATTCATTAAACACCACTCGCAATTCAAATACGAAGCCATGATAAAAAGAAACAACACCGGTCATCTGGCCAGTTTAACAAAGACCCCGAGAGGCCCAGCAATCTTCAAGTGAATAAGAGAGAGAGAGAGAGAGAGAGAGAGGGAGAGAGAGTGTGTGTGTGTGTGTGTGTGTGTGTGTGTGTGCCGGGGGGGGGGGGGGATTGGGATAGCGCCAAGATATGAAGTCAGAGTTTTGACAAAGCACTGATTTCATTGAAAACTTTGAAACAAATTATTCAAATGTATGCATATAAAAAGAAATCATCAAGTCGGATATCAACATGAAATTCGGCAAGTGCGGCAAAAATCATGTACCGGTAAGTGTGTGTGTGTGTATGTATATATATATGTATATATATATATATATATATATATATATATATATATATCTTTTTTTAACGATGCCACAGTGAAAACCTCTGCCAAAATAAGATTGTCGAAGTCATGAAGCATAACAGAAAGTAAAATGATTACCGGTATATGCATGAGCGATATAGACTCTTTTGTTGGCATTTTATTCAGATACCCCGTAGTGGTCAATGATTAAGTCCCTTGTCCTTTTCCTTATCTTTTTAGTTATTTTTCCTTATTTGGCCGTAATTTTACATACGAAGTTAAAGATAAGTTTGTAGTGTCTGTCAAATTATAAAGTTTGTTTCTTTTCTTTCCTTTTTTTACCTATAAAATCACACTTGCTTTGTCTCTGCTGTAGCTAAAATGTGGATTTTTTTTTATAGTGACTTTCTTGGCGTTCCATATGAAGTTCTTGTTTTGGACACAAATAGAAACGTACGTATTGATCAGTCGCGTACATTCACAAACGAGGTAAGCGGCATTGCGCCACAGCAAGAAAGTGTAGTCCAATTTCGAGGGAGCACCGTTGCACGTACTGAAAAGTATAAACACTGATGATACCATGCATTTTCAACCACTTTTTACCCAGCCCCTGGCTGTGGAACACGCGAATGCCCGAAGAAGTGATTGGATTGCTATTAAAGCTCGTTTGTGTGGCACCAGACCGAGAAATATTACAAGTAAGTTCTTCGTAATAAATAAGATAGCCTAATATAAAATGAATTTATTGCACCGGTAAAATTTACCGGTAATAGGAGTTTAAAGGCGTATTAAACCGTAACCAAACATTACAAAGTATACTAGGCAGGTGTCATGTTCATAGCTTGACCGAAAGATCGGTCTGTAAATTTTATCTGTCCGTCGGGGAATGTATCCGCGGAGACTGCGTCTGGCTTCACGGATCCCCTGCTGGAGGACAGCGTTAATGGCAAAAAAATAAAAGACTCCTCCGGACAGACGGATCTTTCTGTCTAGTCTAGTTCATAGCTAAATAAACAGGAGTCGATGACATAAGAAAAAGACTGCTCCACGCCACGATCGTACAGGAGGAGTAGCTAGAGACTGGTACTGACCGTGGTAGAATCCAATTACAGGCTTACAGCATGATGTAGTTCACATTATAGTACCGCTACGGATACATTTTCTGTTGACAAGTCTGCATGAGGGGGTTCATGAGTATACTTGCTTGTTTGGGGAACATGTAGGCCCTACTGCTACATATCCCTCAAAGCACAGCCTGCCCGCAGGCTGAAATGTTTGGACTTGACAATAGGACTAGGAGAGAATGCATCCTTCATCATTGGTCCAGAAGCTTCAGTCTGCTTCCTGGACCCCTGGGGGATATTTCACTGAAATGCTTAATGGGCATTGTACGTACACAATACAATAGACTCTAAAAAATTACTGACCTGCCAGATAATGTGACCATACACCCAATGGTGAATTGTATATTTGCAGTTTAGAGATGAAGAAGAAGAAGAGAGGGTGGGTGGAACCAGAATTTTCAGTACCGGTAGAACATCTAAAACTTTTCCAAAGATGCACATTGAAACTTTCAGACATGGACATTGGGATGAGAATCCAATTTCCAATTGTTCGATTATCCCAATCCCTTACCTCTACAGGCTACACCCTCTACCAGTCATTCAAAATGTTATAGATACTGTTTACAACTCCCAACAACTCATTTTCTTTCAATTTAGGTAACGAGACTGTGACATCTTTTGGCCAAAATGGTGCAGCGTCGGGGAAAAAAATTAGGTGTTGCAACAGGGCAAACAATGCGGAACTGGTTGTGTGTCCGCCGGAAGTGTTGCCCTCGCCTCAACCTTAAAGACCAGAATGTCATCTTGAAGTCCCTCAATTTTGGGTCTGATAGTGTGTTGAAGGATTATGCCACAGCAGTTGATGATGGGGGTTTGGAGACAACCAGGGAAGGTGAGTATTTTCCCCCCTTTGACTACATTGTAAATGCCCAAAATCACCTAAATGAGCAACAATGCAGCAAAAACTTGGTAATGAATGGAGTTATATTTAAGAAAAAGTAACAAGGTATGACTGTTTTTTGTTGGGGGGGGGGGGATTGAATATCCTAGCTCTTTTGTGCATTTCACAGGATATCTTTTGAAATGAGTCACTGAAATTCTGAATTCACTGAAAAGTACTCTCCTTCATGTGCATGATTATGAATGTAAACATATTATATTGATATTGTCTAATATTGTCATGAAGTGAAATAATCAGGCCTTCATTTTAGTCACACATGAACAAAGATATTACATATCTAATGTGACTTTTGATTGATGTGAGTTCTTTTATTGATTTCCATGCCAGATGTCTGGATCAGACAGGAATTAGTCTTGTACTCTTTGAATAAGCGCAAGAGATGGCTCCTGCCCGACATCATTGCAGAGAATATTGCAGATGAGGCATTTCACGAGGAACGCGATTACAGAGTTGCCTTGGTTGAACGGCACCTCTACTCCCGCTTCAGCAGCAGCACAGTGGCAGATTGCAAAGCTGTCCACAACTCGCGTGCCTCACAGAAGTGCAGGAAGGCGAGAGGAAACAGGTTCTCTTATGAAAACGACCTTAGGATTAGCCAGGCAACAGTACGTAATAGAAGAGCAGAACTAAGAGAGCGCCGTCTGGAGCGGGCGCGCACAGGAAGGAGGATTGAGGTTGAGGGCAGGATCCCACGATGGCGCAGGCCCCACCACCAAGGGATGGTGGCGCCAGGAGAAGCAGAGATACGATATGAAGTTATTACACCAAGGCACAAATATCAGTTCCCTTGGAACACTGAGAAGGAACAGAACCTGGAAGATTTAACAAGTCCTGGATGGTTACGTAAGTAGCGCTGCATTGCATTTTTCCTTTGCCAGGCTTAGCAAAGAAATTTAATCAGGTGTGAGTTTCTTCAGTTTGTCTCCCTCTACAAATTAGATTTGTTAAGATCGCAACTGCTGATCTGTAAATTAACAAACATGTCGGAAAAAAGTTGTGATCTTAACAAATCTAATTTGTAGAGGGAGACAAACTGAAGAAACTCACGCCTGAACCTTCACCCCTCTGAATAATATCTTTCTTTCATTTATCAAGAAATTTAATGTTTCCATGTGAAGTAAATGTGAGTAATATAATACTTGTGATGGTAATGCACACAAAAATGAAATCAAATATGCAATCATAAAAGAGACATCACTCATTATTCTACTTAAATGTATGTAGTGAATAAACATAGAGCATACATACCTGTTAGGTCTATAGAATCATCTAAAGATAGCATCAAGTGATCAACAAAATAATTTCCAGACCTCAAGTTTAGGTTTGTTTGTTTGTTGTTGTTTTTTGGGGGGTTTCAAGGGAAAAGGGCAAAAAACATGCACAAACACACACAAATTTCAAAACAGAGGTTAAAACTGTAGTGCATACACAGCAGAATATAAATGGGTTGTTATTGCATGCAGTTTGCATTCATACATCCTACACAAAAGTTGTATGTGGCAGCCATTGTTGGTAAAGTAAAATTTGTCCTTATCTTTTTTTTTTTTATTCACATGTCTAGTAAGCAAGTGATTCTTATGCACAGAAAAGAAATGAGATGACAAAGTCAGATTGAAAATGAACCATATCTAGGCATTTCAACCAAACATAGCCATACCTCAAAGTGGATATACAGTATATTTACAAATATGAAAATGTCATCAAAAGATAAAGCCACATTTAAGTACTGTATATAGTTCTTATCACAGTTATACCACAAGTTCTGAGCAATTACTGTTTGCTTGATGCATTCTATCATTGAAACATGCATATATATGACTTCAGCTGATTTGTACGAGGTTTATATTTTTGTGGTTTGGTGTTTCTTCCAGGGTGGTACAGAAGACGTGAAGCAGACCTAGTAGGACATCCGCCTGTCAAAAGGAAAAAAGCAGATCTGTGGGATGACCCAAAATGGGATGGAAAAGTCTCTAACAATGGCTATGTTAATGAGGAAGGCGAAGTACTGTTTTCAGCCAACGATACAGATGAGTGCAACGAGTACATAAAACGTGGAGAAGACGTAAAGACATTTCTCGGTTCATTCATCACGCAAGGACGTCGTAACAAATCCAAAAATGGTGCAGGTAGGAGGAAATCGAGACTGCCAAAAAGAAATGGAGAGGCTGAGTTTGTAGACTGTTCGAACACTGCCACATCGCATCCAACAATGCAGTATGGCAAGGGCAGTGCAATCTATGAGCCCAAGGAAATGTTCACTGTGGAGACTGTTGACTCTCAGGACGAGGCGAAGCATAGCACCTCAGATGCGTCTGACAGTGGCTTCGACTCTGATGGTTCCCTGCCCACAAACCTGGTGGAGGATCCTGTCGTCTCCTGGATAGACCTCGGCAGGATTCCGTCAGACGCTGTGCTTCCTGACTCGCTGAAAAGGGACTTTGCGAATGGCTACGTGGAAGGAATGGCCGATCCAAGGAGGTTTTCTGTGGCTGTCAAAGGAAGCAGCATCGGGTACATCACAGCTGTGTTTACCGTTCAGGAAGACCTCTCCGAAAAGCCTTCTGATGCTGTTAATCTGAGGTAGCTGCAGACAATTTGTGATACTTTGTTTTGTATGATATAAGATATAATCTTTAAGTAAGCAGTCCTATACGGGTGACTCCCATTTAAACCAATTTCTTGAGGCCAGCAATTTTCTTTTGTTATATATGTCAGATTTCATTATTACCAAATAAAGTGTACAAAGATATGTAGATAATCGTTTTGGACCTTAATTTTTACTTCTTTGCAATGAAATTTCTTAGAACTATGTTTGCTATAACAGGAATGTTATTTTTACACAGGTTTAAGAGTATGAGGAGCTTTTTTTTCATCTGTTATGTACTTTATGTCATCTCACTGTTATTTCTTCTTCTTTTCTCATGCATGTTTGTGTATCACTAATGTTATAGTTATCATTACATGATAAATGATATCATTACTATGTATGCACTTATGAAAAATAACTCCTGCAATACTATATGATGACTCTGTTGATTTGACTGCGTGTGAGATAGTCGACTTGATAGAATACAGTGAATATGACTGGTACTGGTATGAGAAATAATCCTCACAACTTATAATCTCTCCCTCCCCCATCCCTTTTTCCAGGATGCGACTTTGCAATGCAAACATTCCACTGGATGAGCTACACTCTGCAGGACAGGGTCTGTCATGTCCAGAAACTGACCCTCCGTCTCTTGTGCCCTTATTGCAGGAGGTGCAAAAAGCTGTGTCCTCTCTTGAGCGGTATGCTGTCATATTTTGAGCTTCCTCAGTGTAATAGTGTCAGAGGCATTATCTATTTATTTTTTTATGCCTCCGCCACGAAGTGGTGCCGGAGGCATTATGTTTTCGGGTTGTCCGTACGTCCGTCCGTACGTCCGTACGTACGTCCGTACGTACGTCCGTCCGCTTTCGTTTACGTGATAACTTGAGTAATATTTACTGGAATTTTACCAAACTTGGTCCAAGTATGAAGTATGATGGGGCAATGATTTGATTAGATTTTGGGTGCAATCGGCCAAAGGTCAAAGGTCAAGGTCAAATCATGAAATTGTATTCGTTTACACGATAACTCAAGACTGGATGGAGCAAATTTCACCAAACTTTGTTGGAGGATGATGTATGATGGGACAATTACTTAATTAGTTTTTCAGTGAAATCGGACAGAGGTCAAAGGTCAAAGATTAAGGTCAAATCCTAAAATTTATCTGTTTACGTGATAACTCAAAACTGGATGAAGCAGCTTTCACCAAACTTGGTCCAAGGATGATGTATGATGGGACAATTAGTTGAGTAGATTTTAGTGACATTGACAAGAGGTCAAAGGTCAAAAGGTCAAGGTCAAATGCTAAAAATGTTGCTATTTCCCCCATATCTATGCAATGCCCGCAGTTATTTTCTTGAAACTTAGTGTAGACATGTACTACTGCATAAAGATTCTCCAGAGAGAGTTTCATGTCATAAGGTCAAAGGTCAAAAGGTCAAAGGGTAGGTGAAAATATTGCAATATCACTTTTCTCGCAAATGGTTCAATGTATCTTCATGGAACTTGGTACATATGCATGTACTGACTGGCAGGGATTATCTAGGGAATTTAGGGGTCATGGGTCAATAGTCAGGGGGTCAAAGGTCAAGGTCAACTCCTCAAAATGTTACTATTTCCCTCATATACTAGTATATGCAATGATTGCATCATTAGTTTTAAGATTTAATATATGTACATGTATTACTTAATGGAGATTCTCTTGGAAATTTCCAGCCAGAAGGTCAAAGGTCAAAGGTTAAGGGTCAAAGGTCAGGTTTAAATGAAAAAAAAATATATATTTTGTACTGTAATTACACTCTTTCTTCATACCTTGAAGATTATACTCAATGCATAAACTTATAATAAGGTCGGTCAGAAGTCCAGTAAAAATTTTCAATTCCCCAAATATGTGTACCTGCACTCTTTAATAGACAATTATAGCAAACCCAGTTCGTGGAAAGTGATCATTCAAGATATTTCTGACAAACCTGTTAATTCGATATTTTGCCAGTTATGTGAAACTGTCATCACACATTGTGAAGACATTGTACTATACATCTATTGGGAGAATCATGCATTATGGCGGAGGCATCAGTCGCCATAGCGACATTTCTAGTTTTCTAATGATACTTGGTACTATCATTTAAATGAATGAATGAATAAAGGATTTATCTATTTTGGCATGAACTCTGACAGAACAGATGACAAAATAATTAGACTTGTGCAAGATTCATAAGTTTTTATTTAGAGTTACTCAGTGTGGAGCGTGATGTAACTTGTATTACTCATCATTTATATTGCACAACAGGAAAGGAAAAGAGAACTGTGTCTATCCAGCAGTAGTGAAGCCAGGCATGACATGGAACATATCACAGTCTCTTATGGGATGGACTACAGACTTTGGCACAACTGAGGATGTCCATTTACAACTTGAGGCCGAAGCTGTCTCACAAGAATCGGTAAGGACGAAATAGAAACCATGTAATGGCAGGGGCTTATCAGATACTTCTTCTATCAGCAGCAGTCAATCACCTAAGGGTATACTAAAAACAAAAACAAAAGAATAAAAATGCAAGTACATTGAATTTCACATACTGTGATGATTTTCATAGAAACACTTCATACACTGTTCCTTTCTAGCCCATAAGTCTGATGTCATAACTCTGTGAAAGTAAACAAGAATGATAGCAACAATAGGATACACTATGGCCAAAGGAGGAGAGGATTAGTTGCTATTTGAAAACAATCAATAATCATGCCAGAGTTTTATGCTAATTGACCAACTGCAGAACAAATAAGTACGGGGTAAAGGAACATTTTGAAATGCACCGTGTACCCTGTAAATAACAGTAAGAAACACGTTACCATCATAATTTGGACGTGTGGTCCCTTTCCATGTTTGAGCACACTCTTATCTGGATATCAAGTGTTCACAAAGTGCAGAATTTCCGGTAGCTAATACACATGGGTAATAGCTATCGTGCAAAATACTAAAACACTGACTGAGTATGCATACTAATCAATGCTCACATGTGCAGAGAAGAAATAATGCTGTGTAATTGCTTTGACAAGAATTTGTGTTCATGTAATACTATGACATCTCCAATTTATGTAGCCAAAATAATTGCAACATGGAATTTCCTGTCATATTTTAGTTGACTTGTAGGGGCATTCAGCGTTCAGGCAGGAACTGATATGTTGTCATCTTTACATTCATATAGGACGCCACAGTGTTGGGAGACCACAGCACCTCTGAGGGTTCGAGAGAGGACTTCTGTGGAATCTGCTATGAGAGTCGATCAGCTCCATCTTGCCTTGGTGGTGATGGGGGATTGGCCCTGTTGCCATGCCAACACTGGTTCTGTGAAGAATGCTGGGTGCAGCATATCGTGAGCAGGGTCCAGATGACTGAGACGGTCATTCACTGTCCAGTGAGTTTCAGAGTTGATTTTTCTTTTTTTTCTTTTTTTATATGATACACTTGGATTAGACCCCCCTTTTTTTTTTGGATATGCCAATTCAAGTGTCATATACAAAAAATGTGATAGAAGTTCACTAATATGCAATATCATTTATTTGTCTCTGTTTATCTAACCATCCAACAGTAGCTTGCACGGAATGGACATATTTTGGTCACGTCTGAATCATTTATGCTTTTCTGCAGAGGAAACTAAAATTTAATAGTGGTGATCTAAACAAGAACATTAGTATTGACAACCCACTAAAGAAAAAAAAAATTATATCTGCTGTAGTTCATGAGTTAATGAGACATGCAATATGTGTGTGCTGTAAGTTTTGGATAAAATTACCTGAGAAATTAAGGTTTAGGTAAGGACATATCATTGAAGTCACAACAGAGAGGTTTCACTGAAATCAAAATTAATAAAGCTGGGATTAACATCAAGTCCCATTACCTTTGTTTTCAAAATGCAGTTCTTAATATTTTGTTCCTTACTTGCATATATCTTTGGCATTAGTGTTCTATGTATTTTGTATGCTATATTGTGTGGGTTTTGTGAGTTATTCTTCATCATCATCATGTGTACCCTCATCAGCCAAGACATTTGTATGTAAGCGTCCATTATATGATGTATTGGGATTGTATGTTTCTGCCAATTGTATTTGATAATTTTTTCATTTTTATATATCACCTCTCTGAGATCTTTGTGTAAGTTTTTGGTGCTGTATGGACTATAAACATGAGCCCATTCTTCAGAGTCCATGGCAGCTGAGAAGATCACAGTGGAGGCTATTATTTCTTCTTTGGTTTTTGTTTTGTCTTGTTTTTTATGGTCTATGACAGATGAGATAACTCTTTTTTCCTGACCCTCATGATGACTTTTCCTTTGGTTATAGGCGTACAAGTGCCAGACAGTGATGGACAGGACCACATTGCTCTCGATGCTGCCGGACAGTCTGGTCAGCCTCCACCTTGCTCGTCTCCAGGACAACCGCATCAGCCTCCACAAGCAGTGGAAGTGGTGCCCAAACTCCCGCTGTGGTCGCCTCGTCAAGGTTGGAGTCCCAGAGTTGGGTTCAGCCAGTGGTGTAGGGCTGCCAGTCCTCTGTGAGTGTGGATTGAGGTGGTGCTCCCTGTGTCAGAAGGAGGCACACTGGCCGGCTAGCTGCAGGCAAGCTTCCAAACACTGGGAAGCCCTGGATGTAAAAGGTAAGAACTGCTCCAGCTCTTTCTTAGTGGTGACAGACTGAGAGAAAAATGTAGGAAATTATATCTTAACCCGTTGAGGACGAGTCCCGAGTATATTCAGGCAGGTGTCTATGGGAAATGCGTGTTGTAGCAAAATCTGCCCATCCTCAACTGGTTAGGGTTTGGACTCATCTGGTCAGACTTGTCCTCTTGTAATATAAGTGTAGTACATTGTACACTGTTAAAAGTTGGATAAGAATACATTTGCTTCATATCTAAATGTGTTCATTTATGAAATTGTTCTCAAGTTACCACTTGCCACTTTTTTTTTTGCACATTTACCATAATTATGGAAAAAGAGGGACTGTTACAGTTAGAAAACAAATGTGTCACTTTGAATAAGTTATGAAAACCATACATACAAGAGAGATTTAGTATTGAAACTAAACATGTGGAATTACTCATATTTGGAAACCCACATGAGTTGTGAAATTATTGTTTAGTAGATGACATTTATTGATTGTATTTTTTACCAGCATGGAGTGTAAACACTCATAAACCAAACCTTCAGAGAAACTAGACCCTAAAGAAATATCACTTGACTTGTTCCATGTTTTGAAAGAATTAGAAAATGAAGTAACCAAATATGGTTGCAAGAGAGCAGTGGGCTTCTTTGATTTTACAGCTAATTGAACTCTTGGAGACATGGTTGAAAACACCCTTTAGATGAATTCTTTGCTTGAGATACTAAGTTGTTGGTCACCGTTGGTTGTACATCCCTTTACAGCTGAAGAAGACAGTGAGCGGGTCAGGAGTGTGGATGTGAAGAGGTGTGCCAAATGCCAGTATCCCATAGAGAAGTTCCATGGCTGTTCTCACATGATGTGCAGGTGTGGCTTTAGCTTCTGCTGGGAATGTCTTTGTGCGTGGGAAGAACACAAATGGGATAGAGCTGACAGTCCGTGTCCCAAGAATCCCGAAAATTTGGAGGTGAGTCCCTTTTTTCTTGCTGCTGTAAATTCAGGTATCTTACAGCAGTTGTTGCATGAGATGTTTAAATGTCCTGGCACTTTTTGCTCATGTTGGGGTGGGCCAGTTTCATTGAATGTCATTTGTTTATGATTTGGCAGTGACGTTCTACCTGTGCATACCCCCCCCCCCCCCCATAAAAAAAAAAAATATATATATATATATTATCATATTATATTATATCAATTTTTCAAGTTCATGCATTGAAATATTCCACATTTTCAGTGCTGGACATAATAGTTAATTGCAAAATGATAACACAACAACAAATTTTGTATTTGATCAGGAGTGGATAAACATGAAATTGTTCACTTTCAACTTGTTTCGGGAAGTCTTTTTTTCTGTAAAAGAGGCCTTTTTCAGAATGGATATCATAGTGAGTGAGTGTAGAATAATCGTATGCATGAATCGTATAATTGTTTACCAGTCTCAATGAACACTTCACCTATTCTTCGTTTTTTTTCTTTGTGTGTGTGTGTATGTCTATTTACCCTTTCAGACGATATGGCTCTTCCATCGGCGGCGATCTGCAGCCATCTTCAGTGAATATGCCATTGAGAACCGATTAAAAGTGAAGCGCAAGGTCATCGTTCAGAAGCACAGAGTAGCCCGGGCTCTTGCTGCGAGAATGGTAAGCCTGGTTGGTGTAGTTATGAGCTGTAACTTCGTAAGCAGGTGGCTGATAGAGATTGTAGGAAAGTGCTCATAGTATTCTTGAGGAATGTGTTCATGTGTCCAGGACTTGGTGGGTGTGAGCTTTGAAAAGCAGTCGGCCGTCTAGCCTAAAAGAATTTCATCTAAAAGTTGAAATTTGACACATCTTTTTTTTTTTAAGTTTTTGTCTCAAAGAATTTGATGATCCGGTTAAAATTTTACCCTTCATACCACTTATACTCATCTCTTACTCTGTGTTATCTTCCCCAGTTTTTGAACTCAGACTGCAAGTCATCTCCCGGACTTCAGGATGACCTCAGGGTCATCACAAGTGGTCACTTCAGAGGCGATGGACAAGAAAGTCTGATGACATGGTGCAACAGTGAAGAGGAGCAGCAGAGATTGAAGGAGCTCCTCGGCGAGGCATATAATATTGTCATCTTCTCAGTGGAGGTAAGAGCCATTATTTGTGCTTGCTTCCATTCTTGTTTAAAGACAATAAAAAGTTTTGGTACCTCAAAAGTTTCCCTGAATTTCCGTGTTTCAGGTTAAAGTACCTTTCATATAACTAACACTGTGAGACTTACTCGCCCCAAAGTGCTCTCATTTCTTAGTAATCATGCAATTAACTGCGACCAGCAGCCACATACGCATAGCGTAATGGGGCTTCGCATTGTAGCATTCAGGATCATGACAGATTTAGTATCGCGGGTAAATATTTACTTAAAATCAAAAAAATTCTTCAATTTGAAGACTTACCAATTAAGTTGAAGTATTGAAAACAGGCTTCGGGCAACGTTTGGTTCTGCCAATAATCCCTTTCTGTTCGAATTGATGACTGAATGTGACTCGGTCGAGAGGACCTTGGGAGAGCTACATACACTGATTACTACGGCCAGCGCATGCGCACACATCACATGCGAACATATTTCAAATCCATGAACGGATAAGATGTTTGTGTGTGCATGCGCTGGCCATCAATTCAGTGTAGCTCTTCCAAGGTCCTCTCGACCAAGTCACATTCAGTCATCAATTCCAACAGAAAGGGACTATTGGCAAAACCAAACGTTGCCGGAAGCCTGTTTTCAATACTTCAACTTAACTGGTAAGTCTTCAAATTGAAGAAATTTTTGGATTTTAAGTTGATATTTACCCGCGATACTAAATCTGTCATGATCCTGTATGCTACAATGCGAAGCCCCATTTAGCTATGCTTATGGGGCTGCTGGTCGCAGTTAGCTATGCATATGGGGCTGCACGCTGCTGGTCGCAGTTATCATGCAATAATGGTTTCGTACAATACGTGTACTACCTCGCCGCCATACGGTGGCGGCTCTGGTATGAAACCATTATTGCATGATTACTAAGACATGAGAGCACTTTGGGGCGAGTAAGTCTCATAGAGTTAGTTACTGTAAAACGAGAAATTTTCGCGTGCATTTTAATTTCGCGAATTTCGCGAGCGCCAAAATTCGCAAAATTAAAATGCACGCGAAAGTTTTTGCCTACACTACATGCATTGAACACCAGTGGCAATTCGCGAAAATTTCATGCCACAAAAAGGGCTGTCGGCTCCAATTCGCGAAAATTTCATGCCGCGAATATATCATGTTTTACAGTATATGAAAGGTACTTTAACCTGAAACACAAACTAGAGGACAAGGAAAGTCAGGGAAACTTTTGAGGTACCAAAACTTTATATTATCTTTAATATGTGGAGCATGCGTTAGTAGAAGTGTGTCAACTTTTTGTGAATACACTGAACTGAGCTGTATTTTGAAAGGTCTTTCTTATATAGCTGTTGGTATTCATACTCCACTATGTGTGGAATATTAAAAAGAAAAGCAATTTGAAATGCAAAAGTAAGAACACTCTTTTATGCAGTCATAATTGTTATGTTGTCATGATTGTTACGTTCAGGTTGCAAATTTTGAGTTCCAACGGTGCTATCTAATTTCAAACGCAGATCCGAGGACTGTTGGAGTACCTGTGTGTCTTGCTGTGGAAAGGTCCGATGAAGCTAAGATTGGGTCAGAGTGGGTGGAGACAAATGGTGAAGAGACTGATGTTCATCGTAGCCCAGATTGAGGAGGTGAGTGCAGTGACCTCTAAACCCTGGTGTACTTTACATGAACCCCATGACTATTGTCAGGTGTCACAACCATCCAGCAATAGCTGCCATTGGATTTAATATGACATGATAATTTTCCATTCATGGATTTGATTGACCTTTGAACCAAAACTTGCATTTCAAAAGGTCATTTGGTGGTGTTGAAAAGATACTATCAATGCTCATGAAGGTAGGATCATCACGTTCATTTCAAAGTATAGCCAGATAGTATGTTTGACATTTTATGATGATCGTTGGTTTTGAGCCAGTTATTTTCATACTCGTCTTGTCTTAGACTGTGAGGTGTGTTTGTGCTCAGGATGCACAGTGTATCGGGAGAAATTGTTAAGGATGGGCTACATAACATTTGTATTCCTCTCGGGTTAAGGAAGTTGTCAAGTATATGTGTGTGGTTTGATATAACAATTTATATCGCAGAATTATAAAGTATCATCCAAATTCATCCATGGCATGGAAGATCTTACCCTCTCACTTAACCCATCTTTACCCATATTGCAGCTACTTGATGGACAGCAAGATCTCCACCTACCACCAGGGCAGATCTGGAGGAGACTCGGCCTGCTGGTCAGGAATGGTTTGTCCTGTGTGAAGGACATTGCCAGAGCCATGCCCCTGGTGCACAAAAGGCTGGAGGGCAAAGGGCAAAGGGTGAAGGTCACAAGGGAGTAAAGAGGAAGCAGCAGCCATCATCCCAGGGAGAATCGTTGGCCTCTGCAAACAAATCCAGGCAGAAGGAGAGCATGATGTGTGCTTGATGGTCACATTTGTGTGAATTGCAACATTTTCTCCCATTTGTTGAAGAAGGGAGGCAATGTTTAGGGCATGGCATTTTTGTGACTGAAATCTGCATGGATGAAAGTGCAATAAAATTCATTTACCTTCAGTATGTTCAGAGTGGAATCTAGTGAATGTTGAAAAGTCATGTGATATCTGAACTCAACAGAAAGTCGTTTGCAATATAACACTTGTGATGTACAAGTGTATTTCACAGGATGTTTTTACTGTGCAAGATCTCATACCATAATTGTGATGATCTATCCAGAGCTGTCAACTTCATATGGCAGTCACCATTTTTTATATGATTTTGTCATCAAAAATAAGAAAGTATGTGTGGACCCCTCTGAAAACAAGCCTTTGTCTGTTCCACCCCTTGAGTGGAAAATGAAAATTGAATTGAATTTATATGCAAATCATGTTTTAAGCTGTCTTTAGTATGGTTAAGTATTGTGTGCATTACGTGCAATTTTCCCATCTTTAAACCCAAATGCTGACTAGCATATTGGTTGTTGTTGTTGGGTTTGTTTGTTTTTTTTGCAATATTCAGTTTTATTCTCTCAAGAAAGTATATAAAGATACACTTTTTTGAATATTTTTTTTTCTGAGATTTCATTGTGCATGATTGATATGTGCAGTTTTCCATTTTTTGTTGACCGAAGTGTGATATTGTCTTCAAAAGAAAATAATATATATATTTCTTCAAAGAAAATAATATATACATTTCTTCAAAAGGAAGTATTCTTCAAAAGAAAATAACATGTATATAGATATATATGTTTCATTTTACCCTGCAAGATCATATTTCTGTTGATCTGCAGAGATTATCAACTCTGGTTGTGTACCAAATGCACTTTCTACTTTGTTGTTATCTGATTTTTAAAAGCATGCATCTATTATACGTATTGCATCAAAACAAACAGAAAAATAATATAGTTAAATTTTCAGTGGATTTGAACTGATATCAGACTTTTGTTTTATGTTTGCCTGATTTAAATGTCCCCTAAAATGCATAATTCAATACTTACTGTTTAAAGTGTTTGGTGGTGCCCCACAAAGTGCCATGATTGATGTTACTGCATTTGTGAAAAAAAAAAAAAAAAAAAAAAATATATATATATATATATATATATATTGTAACGAAATTCGGTGGAACCGATTCAATTTAACCGTTTCGATTATAATTTGTTATGATCGATTGTGCCTACAGCATAGAAAATGGGCGATTATCGGAATGTTGGACAAACATTTTAATGTGGTAGTGCATTATTATGAGTTTTAACATTTGTTATTAAATATATGGTTACTTGTTTGTCATGGGCAAGTTTGGGTTATTTAATACCAACGCCGGTTTAGACTGATGATACATGCCAAATTATAGTAACCATGTACAAGAGATACTGCTAAAATGTATAATCGTTGTACAAATTTTGTAACCACGCCAACATTGTAAATAACTTGAACGACTACTTCGGGTATTTTTCACTTTGTTTACGGCCGTGCGGGATTGCCTCCTCATTCCGCGATAGGAGGAGAGGCATATAAATTGGCCGTTGTGTGACATAGTCCGCAACAAGTAGCCCGTGTATGATATATATCTAATCTGTTAGTGTTCACTTCTATGTGTAATAAACTGTACATGTGTTCCTTAAATCTTGACCGCTCTGTGTCTTCTTGAGAATTCTATCACCAAGCAGCGATGTGCAGAGTGGTGGTAAATGTTCCTGAGTTGGAGTGCCGTTCCTGAGAAGACCAACTAGCAAGTCATTGGATTCGGGTATAATGGTAATGTGACTTGTCGCATAGTCCGTGCCCAATTCAAGTTCCAGTCGTCCAATACGTCGCCGTTGGATTTCGGGTATAGTGGTAATGTGACTTGTCGCATAGTCCGTGCCCCAATCCAAGTTCCAGTCATCGCCTGAGGAAGTTGGCAACGGTGCGATACAGCACTTTTACCCCGTGCCATCAACGATACCTGTGCCACCATATGGTTGTGAAAGGTGTTCCACGTTAGCGTGACTGAGTTGGTAGCAAAAGTTGGTAGCAGAGTTGGTAACAAAACTTGGTAGCAGAACTTAGTAGCAAGAGTTGGTAGTAAAAGTTGGTAACAAAATAAGTGTACCAATTTAAATCCTCTACAAGTGACGCTTGGGAGTGACATATACTTTAAGTGATGCTGAACTTGGTATGTGTGCCGCTTGTGTTGGTGAGCTGCTTCTGACACAACATAATACATGGTAGCATACAGATTAGTAGTTTTAGTAATTTAAAGGGATCGTTGTAAACTGCAACAAAACGAACCCCGCCTACTCGGCCATCCTGACACGGCTCGCGGAGGCATTTGTATAGACAGTCAAATACACTCTCTTAATTCACGACGAGAAGGCGAGTTCGTCACATATATATATATATATATCATGGGGAATTTGAAGGAGCTACACTGGTGCTGTAAATGGTACCCTTTCTCGCACTCTATATATATATATATATATATATATATATATATATATATATATATGTAGAGTGCGAGAAAGGGTCCCGACCATTTACAGCACCAGTGTAGCTCCTTCATTATTTATATTCAGTGCGAGAAGAATGAGACCGAAAGCTCGGCAATAAACACGCACGTTGATCACTAGCTACGTCCACAAATGCTCTTCTTCTCACACTTAGCTGTATATATACGTTGTATATATACGTATATATATATATATATATATATATATATATATATATATATACATTGGCTTCCTTCAAGGGCAGTGTCCTACCTTGTGCACTTCTACAAAATTGTGTCTACAGATATGCTTGGATATCTGCAGAGATTGTGTGCCAAAATTCCCTTCAAATTCCCCATGATTTCATTAGCTGGAAATTAAATTACAGTCTCAATTGATCCTCTTTGACATGTTTAAGGAGCTTAGTTAGGGCACAGTAGGGCACAGCAAGGCTTAAGGGGATTCCCATTCTTGAGGGTCGCTTTATCAAGCGTGATACCATGGCATTGCTATGAACTGCATGATGGGTTGTATACCCACCAAACGTCAATTTATCTATTGTGAGACCATGTCTCTGGGAGACCCCTCACCATCTCATGTTACATGTATGCATGGTGCTACTTTTCGTATGAGTACAGTATTTAAAATCTCAATGAAGGTATTATGTTTTTCGTACTCGTGCTCAAATATTTCTGTCACGGGAATTTGGGAGATTACTAGTATACCAAATGTACTTTGTATTTGAGTTAAGCTCAATTTTTTCTCCATTTTTATGTGAAAATGTTGTTTCTTCAGTCATTACAGGGTACACAAATTTCTGAAATTTATCCAGCATTTCACAGTGCATCATGCAGTGTATGTGCATCCTGAGGAAGGCAGAGGATGAAATAAAGGTTGTGAACAATGAATTAAAATTCACTCCAGTGCAATACTTGAGCGTGATGCTTATGTGCATGCCAGTATACAAATTTCACCTGATATTTTGTATGTTCGTGTAGATGATACATGTGTGTATGTTTGTTTTTTTTTGTGTGTGTGTGTGTGTATGTGTGTCAGTGTGCATGCTTAATTGTGGTAGAGAGATGAGATGCTACATTACTTGCTTCAATCAATTAAGCTTGATATGTTTCAGTGTTACTAATCTTGATAGAGACTTTAAAAGAAGTCAACATAGTGAATGAAGAACGTCTGTGTCCACTTTGATTGCTTCAGTTGTCAGCAGGCATTATGGAGCACAGCAAGATTAAGGCTAAACAACCCGTTGATAACGTTCCTTCTCTCTTTTTGGTTTTCATCCCCACATGATAGGAGTTGTAAGCTTGACACTGAAATATCACCCTCACTGTATATTATTCACACTAATGCATGACCTCACCAAACCTCGAAGTGTGTTTTCACATCAGTTTTGCTTTGCCAGGAAATTTTTTTTTTTTTTTTTTTTTTTTTTTGGCCAAATTGTCCTGAACAACAAGGATTGCAGTAGAATGATTATACTTTTTATCTCGGTCTCCTTACTAGTAAGACTAAATCTGCACACATTACAAACATTAAAATATCAACCAAGTTTGCCATGTAGTCACTCGCAAGAATAAGGCGTAAGGAAGTTGATGCCTTAATACGCTGAAAGAATTCCAAAACATTGAATACACTTTTCCTTGATCTCTGTTGGGCCCCATATTCACCCGGATATTCACGGGAAGTACAAAATAGTAAATGTTCAGAAATGTTCAAAGCAAACAAGGATTGGGCACAATAAGCATGAAACAAAAAGGTCGTTGTTGTTTTGATGGTTTTTTTTTCTTGTCGTTTTGCTTGCTTTGTTTGTTTGTTTGCTTGTTTTTCTTAAACATTGGTCTGGCCAGTCTGCGTCTTCTCCTTTTCAACACAAAATATGGAATAAAAGCTGACAACATTTTTGTTTTTCTGTGGAAGAAAACATCAAATTGAATTTTCCCCAGTGGCTTATGCTAGGCCTATATTAATATTTTGCTGGAAGTATCATGCGTTATATTCATCAGTGGGCATGCTCTACACCGTAAAACTCAGACCACGCTTTTACGTGGCTCAATGAACACTTTGACTTCCACGTATGGGGTATTTGATGAACAAAAATACAAGCAATTTGTTTACATGAAAAGATCAAAATCCGATGTAGTTTAAAGACACCAAAAATAGGATACAGCGTATAGACCACAGACCATATAGACCTCTGTGGGATTAAAAGAACAGAAATAGGATAAAAGTAAAGAAAGACGATACATTAGCAGCATATATTGATTTCTTTTAGCCAAAATTGCAATTTCATTTAAATGCAATGGAAATTGTCTTACAGAAAGTGAAAATCATTCTTAACAATCTTGTTCATACACCTGTATATAATTGACTCTATTATTGCTAACCAAGAAAGATTGCCTTATTCCCTCACTGTGAGATAAGAAACAATATTCAAAGGATAATAAAAATCATTCTTGCATTCGAATTAATAATCTTGTTTAATACAGTGTATATGCTTTTCGAACTGTCTATAAAACCAACAAGATAGAAAAAGTAATCATAATCTGTCAAAAAGTAAATTGATTATAACGAAATACCGAGGCATTCTCACTCACCAAACTGCTACCACCCCCCCCCCCCCAACATCTTATTAGTTACCAGATGTGTGTCATGGTGACGGATGGTAGGATGACAATGACACAATCACATTACAAAGTCAAAGATAGCCTTACACCCACCCGTGAAATGACGTTACGATGAGTGTCGGAAGTCCGCGTTCACGCGTCATACGATAGAACGTTCAATTTGTATATTGTCTGTGATAAAGAGTCCCCTCGTGTGCATGTCGCAATACACATCCAAGAAAACGCTTCTTTGTCGATGCTTTGAAATTAAATCATGTGAAAAAAAAAAAACAGACAGGAGGAAAACGTCAAATCAAGAGAGGTAGGCTTACTCAGAATACGAAATGTAATCCAGGACATTCGTGGCCTCACAGTTCAGTGAAGCTCAAATGAAAAGAAGGTTTGAAAAAGTTATCTGCCATAATAGGCGGTAATCTTCTTTCCATGTTCTCTTTCCATTTATTACACACTAAAATCATAGGCTTGCGACTCACGAAACAAAGCATTTCAACTGAACATGGATAAAGGGGATTACTGAAAAAAAAGGAGGAAAATACATATACGTAAATCGTGCATGCAACATATATTCCAAGAACATTATGTACGTGTAATGAGAAATGGTTTCTCTTTTACTCGAGAACATTATCGGGGAGGGGGAGGGGACAACAGCCTATACTTCATCTATAAGTTCATCCAGGAAGATGAAAGAAAGATCCTCTTTCCACCTCCCTGGCCCACGTACCTAACCATCGACATTATTTTAGTCCTTTGTGGAACATGACCGATATCTTGACGATGTAGACATACGATACATTTCTCTTATCACAGTTCTTGCCAAACAACTGAAAAACACAAACAAACAAACAAACAAACATAAAATCAAACAAACTGAAACGATTTTAATGCACTAGCTATTATAATCAGTCAGCTTAAGTTAAGTTGATTGATATACTTAGGTCAAGAAAACAAAAATGCTTTGTAAATATGATTTTGAGCGTGCATCAACAAACGTTATTCTGATAGAGGAAATCAATGGACATTGCAGAAATCGACCGCCAGACGATATAGATCTAGGACTTTTCACATGAAAGTACAAAACAAGATCATGTTCAAAATGTGTTTCAATCAATTTGTGCACAATTTGTATTGTTACTGGAAGCACCAAAGGGTTGCCATCCTGATTAGGAGAAAGGTGCTAGTTCGTTTGTAGTAAAACAAAATCAAAATGAATAGGAATAACTTTCTAAATGGTTTCACATGCTGCAGTGAAAAACCCTTTTCTGTGATCTTCTTTATAATTATGACATGCATGGATCGTGAGGAATCGTAGATTAGGAAATAATGAACAAAAGATATCAAGTATCACATAAAAACGACTGAAATGTGATACCTGTATAGATTATCTTGTACAAAATATTCAAACCTTATAACCTTTAACCTATAACCCTACATTGCTTGTTGTCAAAATATTAATTGTCATTCTTCCTAAATCATTACTCATGGGTACATATGAAACGTCAGAACTCGGAAAAAAGTAAAGCAGCAACATCGTTACATGTATAGGCACTGCCCGGATTCGAACCGGGGATCTCCTGTTTACTAGACAGGCGCTTTAACCGACTAAGCCACAGCGCCGTTGGTAATGATCACTCATGCTGAGCTTAATAATTGTTATCAATGCCATTAGAATTGATTGAAATTGATTGTGTGTTTGCGTTACGACTTCAATATTGATTGAACTAATATTTTGCTGTGTGCAGCTATAAATTTTCATTTATTGTGTGAACAAGAGTGTCTTGATGAGACACTTCAGTAATGTTTGTGTGCTTATCTGGAAATAGTGAAAATCCCTGCTATATCTTCACCTAGTTATGGTGAATCTTTTTTTTTTTTTTTTTTTTTTGAATGGGGATCAAAGAAAACTCTTAAATCTTTTCATTTTATTCCTTGGCTGTCTCTTTATCTTTGCGATATGTTGAAGATATGTCATGAAATCACAGAGGACAAAAATAACAATAAACATTGAACACACCAAACAGAGAGACACACAAACACACACACATAAAGAAGTACAATGTCCCAATGTATTTGTCCACTTACATTTCTATTAATGTTTCTAAATCATAATTATGTAATATGTATAGGCCTACATACACACAGACATACACAGGTACAGACACACACACACACACACACACACACACACACATATATAAAGTGAAAAAAAAAAAAAAAAAGAAAAAAAATGTGGTGGCCTGACATCAAAGGGAATACCCTGTATGACACAATTAATTAAATATTAGCTGCCTAATCAGGCCACCAAAGATAACCTTTTTGACAGTTTGGTGGCCAGACATTCATTTTACCACTAATGTTGAGGTCTGTACATAACTAGTATAATGACCCCATTGTACATGTATGACTTTACATTGTTTGCTTGTGTTTTTCAGTTTTATTTTGTTTTGTTTCACTAATGTAAATTACTAAAGAGTAATGGTAACTTCAGAGATTACAATAATTGCTTGTACTTACGTGTGTAGTTTCAACGTTTAGGTTAGGTTATGTAAAAGAAAACTTGCAACACCTTTTCTCGCTTGCTATTCAATCCCTCTGCTACATCAAACTCTCTTGTATATTAAAATGGTTGGAGAATAAACCAATCACTTTATTGAAATCAAATGGATAATGATCATAACTACATTGTACAATGTACATGTATTTCCTTATTCAAGTGGTAAATTGCATTCAACCTCTACAACACAAACTATGAAGATGAGATTGTCCACTCCCATCAGCAAAGACAAACACATCAAATAAACACACAACACTTCTTTCATGCATAGACATGTTGTGCGTATGAAATGACAATCTATTTCAGCCAGGTATGTTCTGAAATGCTGTGGATATTTCTAGAAGGCTATGTGGCTCTTATTTTGCATTGCATAGTTGGAATTCCCCAACCATTCTGCAATACACACACACTACGTTCTGTGAGTGGCATTCCCTAAAAAACACATTATCCATGTTTCTTGAATGACATCTACTTTAAGAGGGTCACAAGTAGCTCTTCCATATTTTGCATACCGTGAAACTTGCATGAGTTGACATCGCAGAAGTCGATAAATCAAGTTAATCGACGCTATGTAAAAATTTTTGCTATTTCTTTGCTCTATATTTGCTATTTGTTGACATCCGCATAAGTCAACATTCTTGTCGACAGATTTTTCCAGTCCATGAATATTGATTTAATCAGAGTTTACTGTAATCCCATCCCTCTTAACCTGATTACTGTCAGGCAGTGTGTCTGCAAAGACCCATTACATAAATTCACCTGCTCTAATGCAGAATTGTGCATTAAAAAACAAGACTGTAAAGACTCTTATTTTAGAATCTGACTGATGATACATTTCTGGAATTGTTACAGCACTGTGAACTCAACGGGTGTATATGCCCATAGTCTGTCTGTGGTCAAGTCTATTGAAAATCCTTGAACAACCCGTTTTGATTATTGCTAAGCAAGCATATGGGACGGGAATTGTACACATTAGGAATAAACAAATAATAACTTGTGAGGCAAATAAAATAACCGCCCTTGAATATTTCTGCCATTTTAATTTCAACCATAAAGCAGCCATGGAATGCCTGGCTTGGACTTTATCACTCTTCATAATTTTTTTCTTTGCATCAAGTATACAAACAAGTTTATGTAAAATTAATGACATGTCTTTAATGGTCAACATTGACTTTATGGCTCAGTGAGGTTCATTCAATAGTAAATTCTTTAACACTGGTTATGTACTTTTATGGAGTTGGGCAGTTTACATTCAGTGCTTAATAGGTCATGACACAGAAAATTTTGAAGAGTGTGCATGCAGGAAATTGGCCTGGGTTGTCTAGACTGAGCTGGGGATTTCTGCAAACCAGAAGTCCAAATACAAAATTTGCACTTTAGAGTCATGCATATATTGACCATGTGCACTACCCCTTCCAAGAAAGAATGAAAAAAAGACACAGAAACCACATACCAGAATGGCAAACAAGCCATCTGGAGAAAGAAACAATTTGTGGATCACCTTTTATGGACTACTGTCTATAACCTTGAGTGCATAGGTAAAACCACAATTGTTATGTCAATGTAACCTCAAAGTGATCATACATCCCTAAATTAACTTTTTAGATGAACCCACCTATGACTGTTTATTTCCTATCATATTCTACCTAAGTGAATCAAATTTATTCTACCTGACTACCTGCCACTCATCCTCTTGGTACCAACCATTACACAGTGGAGTCTATGAAAGAGATATCAACACAGCACCAATGACCAATCAGTTTACCCTTTCAGGACCAACATTTCAGAATACCATAAATATCACATACAGTTCAGTGGCACTTGGATATGACAGAGGTTAAATGCCATTGGCCCAACCTCAAGAAACTTTATGAACAGGTGGCATCGGCATGGGGTAATCTGGCTGAAATATTGTTTTTTGTTTTGCCTCACACTCTTCAAAAGTGTCACTGATTGGAAAGCTTGGATACTCTCTGGCCAGCAGTCTCTTGTATTTCCAGCTCTCCTCATTTGCTCATGAGCTTCCTCTTCTTAGCCATGGATGGTTTCATGCCTGAGGGTCCTCCACTGGTGAAGAAGCTGCCTGCTCCTCCGCCAATGCTCCCTGCTCCTCCCAGTCCACTACTACTGCCCCCACCTCCACCACCGCCACCAGCCCCTGGAATTCCCCCACCAACACTGCTAGCGCTTGCCCCCGCTGCTCCACTCATCCCACCGGTTGGTCCTGGCATGTTGGCACCCACTGCGGCACTGTTTGCATTGTTCTGAGATTGATTGTTCTCCTCCTTCACTTCCTCTTTTGGGATCACTCTAGAGGAGGGGGCTTCCATGGCTGAGCCATCGATGGGCACCGGCCTGTCCCCAGGTTTGGGCTGTGGTGTTGGGAGAGAATGGAAGAAGGAATTTTTAGTTGCATGTTTGTCTTGTTTAATTTCAATGAATCAAAACTAAATACAATCATCACTCATGTGCACAGCAGAAAAAGACAAACAAACACAAATTGGCCAGCACTCATCTATCTGTTGCACTAAAATATCAGAGCAAATATGCATGACAACTATGTTGATATAGTGACCAATAATAACCACCACCACAAATAAACAAATGAAAGCCTATGACTCAGCTACCACAGTTAATAGTTGACATTTCCCCACAGTGCTTCCGAAATATTGACACTCCAAACAATAGATTCATGTTATCGTTCATATTCCCCAGATGACGATCATATAATTATTCATGAACGAAAACGTTTTGCATAGAAATATTTTTTTTTGTTGTTGATCCAAGAGCATTGTTGTCAGTTGCAGCTGGACAAAAAGAAGAAGCGAATAGAAAATATTGTAATGCATAATTTACACAAATTGGTTTACACATTAGAATCTGAAAAAGTTGGTTTTGCCATGATACTTGACATGCCAGTGTTCTTTCATTTGATTTTGCTCCATTATTTTTAGGTGCTAAGCATAAAACCAGCACTTACTCCTAGCCCTTATTAATCCAAACAAGCAAAATATTTCTGGAAATAAACCTCTTATGCTCCCATTGGCTACTATGTACAAAAAACTTCACTAAATGAATCATATCATTCGCATTCCCAAGTGATTCATACAAATACTTTTAATTCAAATCATCTGTTTTAGAGTTGCCAGATAACTCCAGTAAGTGCCAAAAAATTATGCCTGGTTTTCCCCACAAGTTGATGCATGGGAATTCCATCACTTCAAGAAGATAAAAGAAAGTTTTGCATCACAGCCACAGACCCCGGGGAATCCCCATTCCAAACACTTGGAAAACAATCTCTGCATTCCAAAGCTTTCAAAACAATATTTACAAACCATTGAACATGATGCGACAGTTCTCCATCTCTTTAGGGTGTGACTTCACAAAAATATTTCCCCAACATCATTTCCTCATACCATTTTTGTCACATCATCTACCCTCTGTAAAGAGCAAGCAGTAATCCATGGCACTTGTCAGCAGAAGCGGAAAAACACAGATTGCGAAGTTCCCAGAACACAGGCTTAGCAATGAGAAAATGTGCAATGACAGATGGCCAATAAAGTTAATTACGTAGAAGACAGAGCATTCGGTGCGCCTCATTGTTTTGATTACTTGCAGCATGCTCTGGCCTCCTGCCTTAAGCCAAAATTCTTGTTTCATCTACTAGTGTACTTTGTAGGCCTAGTTATAACACAAGTATCCAGTTTCACTTCAAATAAAACGAAAATCTGCGCAACAATACATACAGACACAAATGTAACATACCACAAATACCACACTGCCAAAACAAAACAAAAACTAAAAACAATTGCATTGCAATACTGAACATGTGTGAAGTGTTTCTTTTTGCTTCTTAAATACAAGAATTCTTTTTCTTTGTTAAAGGCATTACCTTAAACAAAGGAATTCAGTGTTAGATCGCAATCACACAATTGCAGTCTCATACACGAACTGAGGGGACAAGAATTTGTCCTAATACCTATGCTGATTAACTGACGAGATAAGATAAAGTAGTATATCTTTAAGTATCAGAAGAGGAGAAAGAAGAAAAGAGGGAAGAGGAAGAACAAGATGAAAAGGAGGAGGAATAGAGGGAGGGAGATGATGTGAAGGAAGAGGAGGAGGAAGAGGAGAAAACAAAGTTACCTGAATGACTTTGAAAGGAAACTTGCGGGAGAGGTCTCCAAGCAGCACATCCACTCTCTTTCGCTGAAACACCGAGCTCAGCTCTTCTTTGGGTTTCTTCCGCTTCTTTGTCTCTAAAAGATTAAACAGCATCCAAAAAAAAATCCACTTGAGCATAAAACATGGAAGAGCAGTATACTGTAAGAAGAGGAAAGTTCGTGTGCTTTTTAATTTCGCGAATTTCGTGAGAGCCAAGATTTGCGAAGTTAAAATGCATGTGAAAGCTCTTGTCTACACTATATGCATTGAATGTTAGAGGCAACTCGCGAAAATTTCATGCCTGGAGAAAGCCCGTCGGCTCCTATATGTGAAAATTTCATGCCGCGAAAATATCGTGTTTTACAGTAATGTCAGGTTATTTCACCTTCCTTAAAATATCAATCTTGTCTCAGAGTAGACCATTCCAAGACATACAGTGTACTTCTGATGTGGAAATTATGCCCAAAACTATGAAATGTATGGAAATTACAAATCAATGTCTTTCCTTGCTATATAAACCTATACGACAATTTATCAACAATGGGAAGCTTCCACAATTTTCTATGAATGTACAAACTCACCTGTTTCGTTGTCCTTTTCCTTGAATTCCCACCAATATCCTTTACTTGGGTGATATCTTGAGTAAGATATACATTCCTCAAAAGCTGTCTGAATGTTGTGGACTGCTGTGGTCTGTATTAAAGTAATCATGTCATCATTGGTAACTAAAGAAAATATTCTCATTGACATAGAAAATTTCTTTAGAATAACAAAGATGAAATACAAACTGGCACCACAGCAAAATTTATATTATATCACATTTTTATGTCATTATCATGACCTTCTAACATCTAGAATTGTTTGGTTCATGTTAAAATTTACTTACAGTTTTAACAACCTGAAAGAGAGTACATAGAGGGAAAAAAAAAACACCTTTGGTTTTACTTTCCCAAATCCAGAAAAAGAATGCTATCCATCAATACTAATGCTTTTGAAAAGAATCACATATTGACAAAATGTCTATTCATTAATTTCTAGTACAGTGTACCATTATCACTTTCAAAATGTAATTAGAATTGTCCCACACACCTGAATGCGGCATGATGCTTTATCATTATTCTTTAAGGGCTTATTATTGTGATCTCCACTGAGTTTTCACGAGTAAGTTAGGTTCTAGACTTTATTCAGTATTCAGTTCAGCTATAAATGCGGCCACTTTTCCTATAAAAGAGTATTTTCATATCCTAAAGTATGGCTGTAAAGCAGAGCTATGGTGTGGAAATTCCCATTTGGAAAGCTCAGAAAGAGGAAAAGGAAAAAGCTTACTACATAACAATAGTATAAGCTGCTCAAAATGATGACTTACATTGTATATTGTACACAGCAAACAACTTTTAAAAAATGCTCAAAATAAAACACTAACATTAGAATGTATGCCTTGTGACTGTGTTTCTTGAAACATGCAAGAAGCACTAAAAGATAAGAAGACTTTCAATATTGCACATGTAGTCATTTCTCATAAACTAGGGAAGGCAACAGTACAAGGCTCCGATAGGAAAAATCTTATTGCCTACACAGCAGCCTACCATTCTGGCATTGATTACAGAGCACAGGTCAGGGGCCTGGTAGATCCTGCCAGCAATGATGTAATAGTCTGCAAGAGGTGTTGTCTCCTCTGGGGAATGTCGATGCTGTTTCCTCACAACATATAAGATAGGCTTCTGTACATGGAGCAGTTCATACTCCAGACCTGTCATAGATCTGATTTTAAACAGAAATGGAGGAAAAACAACTTGGGAAAGACACAAAACTGAATCTATTTTTTTGTTTTAAACACCACCTACACTAACTTCAAAGTCAGACAGGAAAGGGGTACTTTGCGGCAGTGGAAATTCTAACTCCAAAACATTCATAAGCATAATTCATATTTGACAAAGGACTCAAATGGAAGAGGTTTTATCTACCTCAAAAACAGAAAGTATCGGGTGTGACAATTAGAATTTAAAGCTACCTTACTGAACAACAGAAGTTTGGTTTCTGGGTCTTGACTGGTTATGGAAGCAAGCCCCAGTGAAACATTTAATTCATAATACAGTCAACCTTGCCTATACAACTATGTCCAATCTATTTGGACTGAAGAAATAGCTTCAACTTGGCGAAAATTAAAATTAAGACCTTAGTGATTATTTCACTTAACTTAAAGCAAGGTTGACTGTATTTCAATGGGGTTTCCTGTATACGTGACTAAATACGTTCTCAAGCGATCTATGTATGGATCCAGTTAATTAAAAAAAAAAAAACAATCTGCAGCAAAATAAATTCACAAACTAACTTGAGTTGCTCTGGGTTGACCCTCTGCATTTTAATGATCTCATTGTTGCAGGTTCGGTCATAAAAGGGATTGCTCCGGTTGGAGAAGTACTCCAAAACATTGGCTTCATTCAAGTGAGGGATCCAAGCAGAGTCGTGCCAGGAAATATGGAGTGGGTTGTCTGCGAGGAGAGACAAATAGTGGATTTCTAGTACCGTTAACAGTAGTAACAATTGCCTATCCCTTCATGCTTTGAACGACAACATGATGTTGCAATGCGGGGAATTACAGAGAAAAAATGAATTATGGTTTGTCATTTATGGATTACTGGAATGCTCTCTTTGTCATTAATCCAAACACAGGGCCGCAGCAAAGGGGGGGGGGGTGGGGGGGGGGGGGGGGGGGGGGGGGGGGGGGACATTATTTTGTCATCACCACATTCAATACGAACGAATGGGACTAGCACAACAGATCAGCACCCCAGCAGACAGATAAATCATATCGCGATATCACTGATATCGAGAGACCGAGTTGGTTGAAAAGAGAGCAGTTGCATTTGATTCTTCCTCGAATTACTCTGGGGTATCAAAATGTCGATGATATGTGAACAACCGTCCACGAAACTGTGTTAAATAGCAATAATTATTTTTGATTTCTTACCGTCAGAAGACATGTTGTTACGCGATGTTACGGATGGTTGTGATACATGCAATTATAGAGGGCGTTTTCCAACGCTGCATCACCGAACTATGTTTTAGTTCGGTGCGCTGCATGCAGTTGACAGTCCCCATAGTTTTGTGCTAGTCCCCCACCCAGCTGCTTGCCCTAGACCTCTGGCGAGGCACGAGAGTTTTCTTATGTCATTTTTTCCTCCTCCCCCCCTTTTTTTTTTTTTTGGGGGGGGGGGAGTTCTAACTCTTGATCAATGCTTTTCTCGACCCTCTGTCATGGATGTGGCTGGAGTCGCCATATCCATGGAAACACGCTATGTGTTCAGTAAGAGTATAGTTTTGTGTTCCAGATGGACATTGCTACAGTGCACTCCCTTTACAACGAAATGCTCGGGACCGGCAGTTTTCCTTCGTTATAACGAAATTTCGTTATAACCGAACAAATACAATATATGACGGAAACAAGGAAACCACGTACATATATCATATTCTGTTTGCTGAATACTCATCATACACTGGAAAGCTATGTGAAATGTGATGGGACAACTGTATTACAATAATAAAAGCATGTTCCATTCAGAAACTGTGTGTGACACAAGGAGCGAATAAACAGTGGTGTGGAGCGTTCACCCATGCAGAGACGCTATAAATGCTTGTTCCGCTACGTATTTTCGAAAGCAATTTGCATTTCGTTATAACGGAGCACATTTCTTTTGTTTTTCTTTGTCTGTGGCGCTCGGAAAAGACTTCGTTATAACGGAAATTTCGCTATGACCGTGTTCGTTATAAGCGAATTTTGCACCATAGACTTTAATGTATTTGTTTGTCTTCTTTTTTTTTTTAAAGCAAGATGGGAAGGGGCAGTGGAGGGGAAGGGATGGTGCATACAGGAAATATGTATGCAAGGATTTCACGATGTCAGAAGAATGACACATGGGGATTTGCAAGTATGACATGTAGGCCTACTGTAAAGTTGCAATGATTGCAGCTACAGTTTGATTGTCACCTGTACTATTACTGCAGAAATAGTTGACAGAATTCAGTTGTTATTTGCAACGTAAAAAGAAATAATAAAGAGCTGCATGAGTATAAAAAAAGTACTTGAAGTGGCCGCATAAAACAAACGATCTTCTCAATGTTACCATGCTCACCATACTGGCATGAAACCAGTGAGGACGGTCTCACCCCCCTGCATAAAACTATACGGCGCAAATCGTTGATTCGTTGATAAATCCCCCCCCCCCCCCTCTTTGACAAACGTATATAAGATGTCCATGTGTGTATTCTATATAGTCAAGAGACAATGGACCATTTCGTTGATGTTTACCTTTAAGGGTCTAACAAACAACTATGTAATTTGCTCTTTCCCCTAAATTTATTAGTATATAGATTTAAATACCTAGGGTCCCAGCGGCGGATCCAGAGGGGGCGCAAGGGGCGCACGTCCCCTTTATTCGTCGTTAAAAACAAAAGAAATAAAAAGACAAAAAATGAAATGAAACCCGGAAGTGGCACCGGAAATATTAGCTGCGCTCCCCCCCCCCCCCCCCCTTTACAGAATTCCTGGATCCGCCCCTGGATCCGGTCAGTATTTATATGCCTGTACTGACAACTCTTGTTACATGATACTGTGCACTGAATTCAATTAAATTTAAGTAAATTTATCTACGAGACGAATGAATAAAATCTTGTAAATGGCTTTGTAATAAATTGCTTTCTTCAGAAATACTGCCCAACGCAGCAGCGGTCTTATCACAGTCATACAAATTGCGTCCCATGTACTTGAAATTACAGTATTCAGTAGGAATATTAAACTTAATAACTCGTCACTAGATAATGACAGAAACCATTGTCTATAAAAACTGATTACATAATTTAAGTGTAATCCGGCCCATCCTAAACCCTACAGGCACTATATTCGGGAGGCATGTGAAATGAACAGATGTCTTTTCCAAGCTTCAGAAATGCAGACTTTACTCATCGGTTCGGCTTACGGTAAAAAAATCTTAGTCTTGTCTCACTTTTGTGATTTATTTCATTATGATTATTGACAGGATTTTGCTGTCACAGTGATGACCTCGTGAACAGCAATTCATAAAAATACCTCTTTGATCCTTTTGGATTATTTCCTCTTTTTTAATCGTGCATGATGATTGATAACGGTAAGTCAAGCAGATGGATCTAAAGCAAACATAACAATGTAACATTGAATGAATAAGCAGATGGATCTAAAGAAAACATAACAATGTAACATAATATGATTATGAATGAATAAAGATATGGAAAAGAAGTCCTTTACACGATATCTGAAAGTCTACAGATCGATAAAAACAAAAGATAGCGTCCAGTGATCGGCGCGTATTGTTATAAAGGTGGTATCATTTCGGTTAAAATCAAACGTAATAATCAAAAAGGTTATCCTATATTAAATTGTTGCATTGGTTTGTCATGCGGTTTGTTCAAGGTTTGACCCGATTCCAATTTAACCTCTACCCTACGTGAGGCATGAGACTATATACCACAATAAAGATAAAAAAAAATATACGCATGTATACCTTCTTAGGACTGATATGCATGCGTGACTCCTAAAATATGACTGGATCAAAGATCCGCAAAAAGCTTATAATTATCATTATGATAAGTTGCAGCACTAATATCACAACATCAAATCTGATTTCCGTTTTGAATCACAAATCGGAGCATAATCTTAGCTATTCTATGTACCTCCACCTGACGTACATGGCCTGTATACTTCGTTCCATTTGGTGATGGAATGAAGTAAGCCGACATACAGACACATTTGATGATGATTGTGGTAAAATATAAAACAGAATGAAAATTCCTGTCATTAACATAGTAGCTAATGGCATTACATATCCCCACGATGGATGCTATTACTATAATTTGCTATGTGTATCCTTTAAGAGACTTGACAGGGAAGGGCGAACGTCAGAGAGGGTTGGGTGATCAATAATTTATGCTGCTATAGCTATTAAAAAAAAAGATCTTCCCTGTGTGGGATGTCTTTGCGCCAGAGGTAAGGGGGATAGAGATAATATATCAATATATCAATATATATATATCGAGATATATATATATATATATATATATATATATATATATATATATATATATATATATATATATATATATATAATACGCCATGGATCCAACAAGAAGGGTTTTTTTATTACAACCTTCTTGTTGGATCTATGGCGTATTTGAGACTCGTTCTTCTTATCATTACAACATTCGAAGTCCAACACGTGGAAAGTTCCTATATAGACAGATATAGAGAGGTAGGTAGATAGATAGATAGAAAGATAGATAGATAGATAGATAGATAGATAGATAGATAGATAGATAGATAGACAAATAGATAGATAGATAGATAGATACATAGATACATAGATAGATAGATAGATAGACAAATAGATAGATAGATAGATAGATACATAGATACATAGATAGATAGATAGATAGACAAATAGATAGATAGAAAGACAGACAAATAGATATCTAGATAGATAGATAGACGGGGAGGGAGAGAGAAGTCGGGGAGGGAGGGATAAGAACAAAATACTTGTAATACTTTTTTCTGCATGCTCCCACCCTGGAAAAAAATAATGATCTGGTGCATCCAGGGTGCAAAATAAAGCCGCCCCATGATATTCTTATACCAAAGGTCGCACTCGTCACAAGGTAAACATTATAATACATTGTGCTAGGTACTTACAGTGTTGAGGGGGGAACAGGTGCAGGAAAAGGGGTTTTCCCTTCCTTAGTCGGGGGACGAAGTGAGTTGCGGAAATCCCCTCATCTGGGGAGAGGGTCTTTCCCCGATTGTAAAATGAAGTGAAGAAGTTTGTATACACTTTGAATAAATTATTGCGTGTTTATATGTTATGTTTATAACCCAGGACTACAGTATATAGCTGGTATCATGTATTTCAAATCCACTGACCTAGCTGTATGTTTATTCATTCGGTGTGTGCGTTTGTTTGCTTGGTTTTTTTTTTTTAAGGAGAATAATAATATGTTAAGTTTGTGTATGTTTTTTGTGCAATCATAACCGTTATTTTTGCCTGCTGTATATATGCTGTTCAACTATTTTCTTGCATGAAATAAAAGTCACTTGGCTTGCTTTTTTTCAGAAAGCAGGGAGATGCATAATGTCTGCAGCAGATGGAAGGAGTCTTTCCATGAAAATGAAACCTTGTTGAATTTACTGAAAAAGAAATTAATGCTACCTTATAAGTGTTGACATTGATGGACCATTCTGATCATCTGGTGTAGGCAAGTCCATTCGTGGTCATGTTGGCGCTTTGGCGATGATTGGCAGATGTGGTCACGACCTGAGTCTTTTGTTTAGGGGTCTTTCTGTGGGTGTGTCCAAGCATGTCACCCCTTGGTACGAAGTTTTCTGGATTATTTCATGATTACTTTTGTATACGGTGAGGTCGGTGAATTTTGATGGGATAAAGAATACATATCATTATGCATGGAATGTGGGAATGTGAACGTAGCGAATGAAGCAAAAGAAATACCCTGCAGGGATCTCACGGGAGAGAGTAGGCTGGAATGGTATGCTGCCGAGAGAGTGATGAAGACATGAAGGAGTATTCGAGATGAAAGTAATTCTATGAAGGAAGCAGGAAACATGGAAGACCAAAACAAGAGGTGGTCTGACATAAATTCCGACCTATACACTGAGTGATCTGGACGAGGGATGGCGTGGTCTGGTAAAACTATGAATCGGGCAAAAAAACCGCTACCCGAACTGACCACGGTGAAAGGTGTGTAAAGGTTTGTATTAACGTATAAGCATGGTATAATGTGTATGTTTAAGTATCATGTTTGATAGGCTTGTGTGGATATGATATGATAATTGTTACAGATAATAATGTGAGAATTGTGTTGGTTAGGGTAATGTTTGGATAGATCAATTCATTTTATATTTTCTATTGTTTTCAGTTTTTAGTTGCAAGGGGAATGAAATATGTATCATTTGTATTATATGTTTGACTTTATGTACTATTCACATGATTTTTTTCAGCATTTATCATGTACTTGAGTATGTGTACCGGACCCCTTAAAGAACGGGGTCATTATATAATAATGAATTTGAAATGGGCAATCCATCCATTTTGTAATCTTTCTTTGATTCATCTATGATTCATCTATGATTTATCTTTTGTTTTGCGTATTTTTTAATGTACAAACAAACAAACAAACAAACAAACAAACATGGACACAAACAAACAGACTTTGAACATAATTGATGAAATCCATGAAGTTTGTACGTCGGGTATACAATGCTTATGACTAATGTTAATGAAAACAAGCGAAGTGCGTAACCAATTGAGAGGGAGGGAGAGAAATAGAGAGAGAGAGGGAGGGAGAGGGAGAGAAAAGTCATTATTTTGTACCAACGTGCTCATGAGCAAACTCCGAACTGGCTTATATTTCTGTATTTCTATACTCAATCCACATTTATGCATTGCAATTTGGTTTCATTTCCTTAAAAAAAAATGACAAAAACTCCATACTTCTCAAAAGAGCAAAAAGGCACTGCCCGGATTCGAACCGGGGATCTCCTGTTTACTAGACAGGCGCTTTAACCGACTAAGCCACAGCGCCAGTTGAAGCTCGGGAGAGTTGATTCGGGAGGAATACTTTTTAGATAATGACTGTGTGCATGGTGATCATTTTTGCGAAGCAGTCATTCTAGCTGTTGGCTATACATGAGTCAAATGCATACAGCACCTACTAGATATATATACCGGTTTATAGAGTATATTCAAATGTTTAGCATATCTTTGAAGCAAAGGTTATTCCTGACAAAAAAGGGGACATAGTAACTACGACTTGTCTGTTTTGTACGACATAGCAAAAACATTATGCATGCAAATTCAGCACAGAAATGCATTGTGTATGTTTTATTTATTTTATTTTATTTTATTTTTATTTATTTGTTCTCCACTCATGGGACGGATAGCCCTGGTCAGCTAAGAGCTGTTTTTCACAGGGGTCCGACCATATACAGTATTACAAAAGAAAAAAACACACAAAAAACAACATACAATCATTAAAATG
The DNA here is from genome assembly GCF_040938485.1 of Diadema antillarum. Classification (NCBI taxonomy): domain Eukaryota; kingdom Metazoa; phylum Echinodermata; class Echinoidea; order Diadematoida; family Diadematidae; genus Diadema; species Diadema antillarum. Next base: position 135,740 of record NW_027272202.1, read on the forward strand.
TACAAACATTGAAACACACGTAAAAGGAATAAGAAAGAGATAGAAAAAATATTTGTACAATATATGCAATATACTTAGAAATACATACAATACATTACAATATAATATGCATTACATCATTAAAAAAACACACAAAAGAAAGGATGCCTCCATCGCTACACATTTTTTCTGTTTTTATATGTAATGAGTTCCATGACCTTTTACCCCATGGCCCTTAATCCAGATCAGTTCAGAACCCCAAAACCCAAAACCCAAACCCAAAACCCAAGCCCCCAAACCCCAAAATAATTAATCACTGCCACTTCAAAATATATTGTTATTACATGTCAGGATGAATCGTTTGAAGGATAGGATAGAATGTATATCCTGATAATTCAAATCATTCCATAATTTAGCTCCTCTGTACCTTAGGGATCTTTTCCCATAATTAGTGTTTGGTCGAAAAAGTTGTAGTTTCTTTTCACCTGACCTAGTACGATACACTAACTCACGGTAACAAAATAACTCACATAAATATGGCGGATAAAAATTAAACACAGCTCTGAACATAGTACATGCTAACTGTTTCCACCACCGTAAATCAAGACGGTCGAGTTTCAGTTCAGTGTACAATGAATTTGAAGGATATCTATAATCAACATTCATAACAATTCGTAAAGATCGATTTTGAAGAACTTGCAGTTTTCTCAAAAGCGATTTGCTAGCGTTGCTCCATACAGAACTACAGTAATCAAAATGACATTGAATTAAAGATTTAAAGAATGTCAAAGCAACATCTTTATCAATATATGGACGTAGTCTTCGAAGCAGATACATATTCTTCACAACTTTATTCATTACAAGATCAATATGTTTGTTCCATGTTAAATTGTGATCAATGATCACACCAAGATATTTGCAAGATTTAACTTGTTTAATTTCATTACCATCAATATAAATATGACAGTTAGCCAGATCATTTTGAACATATTTCAAACGTTGTTGTGTTCCTATGAACATCAGTTCACATTTCTTCACATTCACTAACAATTTATTTTTCTTTAACCACAGTGATAGACTGTTTAAATCGTGATCAAGTTTAGTAACAATTTCAGGTATGTTCTCTGAAGACGTAAACAGGCACGTATCATCTGCATATAGCGATACATTGCATCGCAGTCTATTTGGCATATCATTGACGAACAAGGAGAACAATAACGGTCCCAGCAAGGACCCTTGTGGTACACCGCATGTTACTCTACTACTATGGGATGCATAACCATTAATGGACGTGAACTGAGTTCTTCCATCAAAGTAGGTATAGTTGGATGGATTATCTTGGTAGTACATGTATATTGATCCTTAGGCAAAGAAATATCTCTGAATTCGTCCACATTAAAGTGACATATTGTCTACTATAGACGTTACTTATACAAAAACTCCAGCAAAACGTCCAGCGAGCAAAGACTTGAATTTAAAAAATATAATTAAAATGCTTATCAACTGACAGAGTTTCTGTCTTATTACAAACTACGATAATCTACACTCATACCTAGGATGCAAATATCCTGAAGGAACACTTTGGATTAGCATTTATTAATTATTCACACTTACGTCACGAATCTTCATGTTTTTTATGTGGGGTGGGAGTAGGCAAAGTAATCTTTAAACACGAAATAAAAATATAAAAGTATAGTTTTACTCGTATGCAATTTGAGTTTTCCAATCTTGAATAAGAAAGTGATGCACCATACTAATAACGACAACAAAAAATCCTCAATAATATTGAAAATATAGCTCCCCCCCCCCCATAAAGACATGCAACGGAGCTGCCACAAAGAGTATCACTACGGATATCTTGACAACGAAATTTAGAAGAAATAATTGCACAGCTCGACAATCTGCTCTCTGAGCATGAGAGTGCATTTATCAATAATGCATATGGAATTTCGAACACGTCATGAAATGTGAGGACCCGGATCTGCATTTGAGAATGTCCTCTTGGCATGCGATGCTACCACTACATGTCACTTTTTCCTTATTATCGGAAGATCCACTTTCAGAGGGTGACATCGTCCGCGGCACTGCGCCAGGGGGATCGTAACGTCAATATCTGTTCTGATGCTTTTGCTGCTCAGAATGATTGTTCTTCGAGGAGCCGATGCAACATCGTGAAATGAGAGACTTCATTGTTTTGTACGGGGATGTGTTATCAGCCATCATCACGGCATCATTATTCCTATACAGGTGGGATTTCTTCGTGTTTAAGGTCGTGATCGGAGTGTTAATTATCTGTTGGGAGGTATAGCACTTTAGAGTGTATAGTGTTAACTCAGATACCAGATTAATCATATTCGTTGCGAATCGCCCAAACGTGTATTGAGTCAACATTGAATATTCAGAACAGGAAAATACTTTATACTGGACATTGTTCTAGATCGATCGTATTTCATATAAGAGCAAATAATTCTCATCGCATCAGCTGTGCATGAGAAACTTTCAAACAAATGTAGATACATATAGTTTTCATTGATAACAGGCATTTCCTGTCTATCTTTTTATTTACTTGTTTATTTGTGTCATATTAGGTCTCCAAGTCCGGGGTTACTCAAATGCGGACCCAGAAGAAGAAGTAACAGAAAACATGAACACACAATGCTCCGTCATTATTTGCTGTTTCAACGTACTCACGAGAATAGTGACATGGCATCACCGCTTGCTGCATGTCATGGGATGCGGAAACGTTCAAGCCTTCCCCCCTTTTTTTCTTGAGAGAAAAGGTACAACCTGCAAGGACGGATGCGTTTTCGTAGTAAATTTACGTCAGAGTCTAGCTGGTATAATATTCATGGTCCAGTTCAGTTGAGTTATACTAAATAATCATGGTCAACACACAATCAAATGACTGTGCATAAGCCAAGGTACTTAAAGTACAGTCATGATGTTGACGGATATCTTACAGTGAATCAATTTAAACACAGATTAGAACGAACCTCCCATCTAAGTTTAGCTTTACATGAAACTACGGATATGACTTTATAGGAACCGTTCGTTTTCTTGCTTACTAACCAAAACCAACAGACCGGTGCACAGAATTACACGTAAATTCCTTGGTTTTATACATATATTAATGCACTTTGAGTTTTTGTTTTTGTTTTTTAATCAGGGTTAAAGAGAATTACGACATCAATAATTACAATGATAGATATGACAACATTTTGCTTTAGACCACCAAATATCAACAATGATAATGATAATGAAAGCAATGATATGACAACATACTTTGAGGTTGTTTGTTTACAGAAAACATTCATTGTCATGCAAAGTATCCGAGCGGGTCGGGTATAAACGATATCACAGCATCAATGAAGACGACACAATCTTGATACTTCTCGAAGACCTTAACAATAAATGAAAAACAAATTGTTCCAGTATAGTTTTAAACGGTCATTCAAGACAATTTATGCAATTTCAAATCATGCAGAACATTATTGATAGTAACCAAAGATTTGTAGAATTTATCGTGGTCCTTTCCTCCAAAAACCCTAAAACATGATATTAACAGTAAACGTAAACTGAACAAGGATGATGATATAACAATGCATAAAGGAGGCTCATATTTTCGTAACGTACCGGACTGTAAGCCTATACTATTACATTACCACTAGTTTAACAAAAGTTCATCTGTGCAGAATTTATGCATGCTTTCTTCTTCTGTTCTGCTTCCTTGAGCACCCACTCATGTATTATGTAAAGTTGCTATGTCATCATCCTCCTTCATTGCGAATGTTTTGAAGACTATACAGTTCACAGCTCGAACTGGCTCATGAGCAGAAAAACCTTTTGTAAAGTGAGTCACGTTGGTCACCAGCACGGCCTTATACGCAAGTTCTTCGTTAAACGCTATAGGGCATAATAGAAATATACGTCTCCGGTTTGAACATGAATTTTATAAATTGCTACCTAAGGGAAGCTTATGCATTATGTCGCTTTGCAAACGAGTGAAATGCCTAATCAAATGAGAGAAAAAAAATCATTTGTACCAATGTGCACATGAGCTCTGAACTGGCTTATTTCGAAAACACTGTCATCTTCCATCCCAATCAGTATTATTAATTCTGAAACTCTGTATACGTATACCCGGTATGACCAATTTATAGATGTCCAAATACAGCAGTCTGAAAATCATCCGGAGGTCTCCTTGGATCAAGACCCGTGGATTCCAAGGAGAGAGTTCTTTCGCATGACTTTTGTAACCAGGGAGGGGCATAACCTTTGTTTATTTTTTACTTCTAAGATGCCCGTTTACCAAAATGTCGTTTTAACATGCTTTCGGTGGGGAGTGCATGACTGTAAACAGTGAAAAATGTATTTAGTTGTTGTCGTTCACGTCATGTCTTTCGATAACTGAGAATGCAACTGACCGACAACTATAGGTATATGCCTTGAAAACTTCATGGTCATTGCCATCTTATGTAAGTATAAACATAAACGTCTCAGCAAGTCAAATTGTTCAAAGTCACATTAAGTTCGAGACTTAATCGCTAACCACTGCAAAGACTTCGAAAGTCAGAGAAATGAGTTCGAATTTTCTCTGCCAGTCACTATAATATTGCGGGGAAATTTGGTGACATTGTGGTCGAGGAAGTGGGGATTTTTGGGGAACCTCAACTATAGACAAAACTTATGATTTCTGTCACTGTGACAATACGCATTATTCACTCTTCTGTAGTTTGTACTTCCACAAAGGTTTTTTTTTTTCAACTCATTTTTAGATCCAGGGTAGCCATTTTTTTTTTCGAGTTGTAGTATCAAAATAAAATCTTGCCAAAGATCCCTGCTTTTGGAATATGAAGAACAGCAATGTAAAGTCTGCATAAGTACTTCCAGAATGTGACAAATACCCGCGCATCAAAAGATTGATCGTGGTAAACACGGAAATGATATTCTTTCTTTCATTCATCATCAGTATTTTACCACTCTTCATGGGGGTAATCAAGTGGATAGGGCTCTAGAGTCGTACCCGGGAAATCCTTGGGATCGAATCCTGCATGATTCCGCAATATACCTCCCCTGACAAGATGTTAAATCAATAATGCCCTTCAAAGACTCGGGTATTTCGTTGACAGGCTTACATTGCTCACACTACGATATACCACATCATTATTGGCATCATTACCTGGCAACGCTCGGGTAATAATGATAGCAGGGCCCTCTGGTAGAGCAGTGGCAACACTGAAGAGGCTACCCTGGGTAAATAAGACCTTATTATTATGATTATTATTATTATTATTATCATTAAGTTAATTAGTATTTTCTTAGTGTAGCCCAGTGGCTACTACCACACAAAATTGCCCGGTGACGCAAAAGTACACAGCCCCTTCTTTGAGTTTGTGCAATCAGGGAGGTCCCTGATGAAATCCTTTGTTTTGCTTCCTGTCAGACTTCCTTTGTTTTCTCGTCTTCAATGCCCCTTCCCAAGAAAAGAGTGATTGACAGCAGTTTATGAGTTTAGCAATTAACTCCCCCATAACAGGTCCATAATCTTCAGCACCAGAGCCCCACTCCAAATAACTGAACGAAACTAGTGTGAGGAGGCGCCTCACACCCTAATTTTCATGTGCACTGATTCCGGTGTCTTAAGAAGTAGTCAAACAAATTAGAGACCATTGGTGAGCAATGCGGACACTGGCCCTTTGTCTCCTGCCCCTTGTTTGATATCGTTAATTGTAAGCGGAAATTGACAGGAAACACTACAGAAGATTTTGCATAGAAAATAATGGGAGGAGCTAATGAGACATTTCACCAATGGGGTTTTATTATTTTGTGGAGACCACTCCCAAAGATCAGATTTAACCAATGAAATAGTGGTAGGAAAAGAAAATGTGAATAGTTAATCAGGTATAAAAGAGCATGTTTGAGAGTTGTTTAAAAAGTTGGCGAGTGTCAAAAGTTGGTGAGTGTCAGACTTGGTGAATGACTGAGCTGAGAAGAGAGAAGTGGCAAGCAAAATTCGACCGAGCTCCTACACATTATGTAGAGAAGCAATTAAGAGCGTCACAGAATTTTGGAACTTTGAGAGTTGTTTGAAGCTTGAGGAGACAGGAGCAGATTTTTGGTTGGAGACCACTAAGATAGAGTTGGAAACCCCCTTCCTTCACCCATCATGTCCTCTCCAAACTAATTATTAACCTGCACTGACACTGTGTACCTCGCTGACATAGAACTGTGAGTGTCATCACGATGATGTTAATCGGACTGTTCACCTGATTTAATTCGGCTCACCCAAAGTCAGAGTGTAATGAACTCGAGCGACAACTGGTTGACTGGCGTCATGGTCATGATGGTCGGAGCGTTCCATCCGACTGAGGCAAAGCAGGGACCTATTGTTGTAGGTCCATGGGCAAAGTAAAGTGACAGCAACTGTGTTGATGCTGGACCCCCCACGCCCCTGGTGATGAACCGGTATACGAGTTTGTGATAAGGGCAGATTTTCGACTGGACACCCCAGCTCATCGACGATGACGAGATCGACATGCGGAGGAGGTCTTCATGCGTCGACCAAACAGACGTCGAGCTAAGTGACCACACCCCCACTAATTTCATTTTCCCAACTAACCAAACCCCTTCCCCTTCCGTAAAGAAAAATGGTCGTAAAGGGTCTCCTGTTAATGAGTGTTAAAGAGATGAGTGCGAGAGAGAGGTCCAGTTATATTATGTATTATTGATTAGTGTTGCAAAGGTGACAAAATGTCATTCCGTAGATATTTGCAGAAAATGTGTCATGAGTTGTAAAAAGGAAATTGTTTGTGAGCCATTCATTATTTCAGGCCTACGGGAAGGCCGGTGAATAAATATGCTGTTTGAAGCATTAGAGTTAATTATACAAAATTGAACCCTTGTTTATATTTTGTCCTCACCCCTGTGGAGAAATATTAGGCCCCTTTTAAATTTTGGTATTGAAAGTTGATGATGATTGGTGTCTATGTGATTACCTAACCCCCGACCAGTACAGAGAGAAGCTAACAGACCAGACCAACATTTATCCGCCTCTGTACAACATTGGTCGCCCCCTTGAGACAATTTGGGGTTTGGGGGGTTAGATTAGCAATAATCATTAGCAATATAATTATCATTGTTATTGCCATTAAGTCATATACTGTTAACTACTACTACACCACTACTATTACTACTACTACACTACTACTACTACTACTACTACTACACTACTACTACTACACTACTACTACTACTACTACTACTACTGCTACTACTACTACCACTACTATACCACTTCCACCAATACTACTTCTACTACTTGTACTGCTACTGCTATCATTATCGCTTTATCATCATATTTTCGTAATCTATAATCATGATAAGTAATGTCATATTTGTCTATCACATCCTGCATTCTGACAAAAAAAAAGAAGGTAATAACAGTATAAGAAAATAGGCATTTGAATGTTGTGGACATGCATGTACCTATCACATTATGTCATTATTTTCTTCAGACTTCAATTACAAATATCACAGAAAAGTAGAAATATTGAAGGTATGCCTAAAAATCGTGGAGAGGGGGTGTTACGAAATTTTCCCGTTCCCTTGGTGCTGCTTGGGTTGGCCCTTAGCGAATCACAGGGGTTTTCCCTGTGTTGTTATTTTTAGCCGATGACGCCAACTCAAGCGTGCAACTTAGCACTACCAGTCTATAAGAGCACCTCCCCGACAAAAGGACGCCATACGCACAGATCTCTCACAGATCACACACAAGCAGGTCAAATCAATCGCTAAACTCAAGGGGCTTCAGACTAGGAAAGAAAGGTCATGTCCAGATCCTACTCCTCAGGGATCTTCACAGCACTTGCGTGTGCCGTTTGTGGTAAGATCTGCATGTTGTTTGTAAGTAGCATCTTTTTCTTATCTGAAATGGTGTTCTGGTACCTGAGTGAGTTTGATTTTTCATCTGTTTCATTTTTCCATCTAAGAAAATGACTGAATAAACCATAATCAGCTGCAGTAGCTGGTCTTCCATATAGGGCTAGTAACTGATCAGTGGGAATCAGTGGGAATGCTGAGGGATGATTGTTCCAATTCTGTAATTAAGAGTACATTATCTATTGTTGTGTGAAAATTATTTGCTTCAGAACGGTCTCGTATTCAAGTAATGTGCAGTTTAATACCCCGTCACTGTACAGGCATGATAACCTGGAAACATTAAACTGCACATTACTTGAATATGAGACCATTCTGAAGCAAACGATTTTCACACAATAGATATGTTATACTCTTAAATGAATCCCACAAGGATTGGAACAATCATCCCCCAGCATTCCCACTGATTCCCACTGTTACTAGCCATCCCCTTTAAGCAGCAAGTTTGTGATAACCCCGAGATGTTGTTCATAACTTGTATAACTATCGCCCGGGTGTATTCTTGTTTCGTTTTTTAAGTGTTCATTTATTTGTGACTTGACGAATGAGTTCAAAACTTATGCGTCGTGAAATTGTCGATATCAACTGGATATGATATTATGTTGCAAGATATTTAGGTATGTCCGAATAGAAATCGATGCACTGACTGCTTGCAAAACGCAGGTAACACGGCGCCACTTTCCATCGTTTTTTTTTTTTAACTTTGAAAAAAGAGATTATCCTTTAATTTCATTACTAAAAATCAAACAAAAATCTTGTATGTTCTTAACTCATCTGAATTCCATTTTCCTCTTTATTTCTTTCCCTTTATTGGTCGATACGCTCTAAATTTCCATCGATGTACGATGCGAGGCAGTTCAAAACAGGAAAACGAAAATGCAACAACAACAGCAATAGATTTTGGTGATTTTTTTTTCGAAAATCAAGTTTCACAAGCAACTTCTATAATTATCATTTAGATACATAAAATAGTAAATTGCTTCATTTCTCTTCTATAAGATGTTCCATGTTGCCAGGACCGTCATAGTAAACAAACATAAAGCATCTCCTCTTGTTATGCAAATGATAAACTTTTATAATGGTAGACATGTCAGCTGATCGAATGCGATGTTAGGTAAATTAACGGTGCAGGAGTTGCTCTGATGTTGTGAAACCAACAATTGCGCCGACATGTGGCAACTAGATCGAGCAATATCGTGCTGGCCCAGCGACATGCCTTTTGGTTGAACAATAGTCATTGTCAAGTCGCATTAGGTATTCGTTGGTGACGTCAACGAGATTAATGAAGTAGGCCTACTCGTATTTACAGCTATGATCACGACTATGACCCAGTGTGAATCATTATGAATACTAATGATAATCACTCTGACGTCATTTCCTGCAGCAATAGCCAGGTTCATTGAAATATCCTTTATTAACAGTGATGTAATTATCTGGAGTGGTGTGCGTCATACTGGCAGTACAATATTTCTCAATAAGCTAATGGACGGAAAGAGATGTAGGCTGCATGATGGTAGATGGCCTTCTGTATAGGCCTCCCTTCCGAAAAGTAAGAGCAGGTAGTGTTGAACAGAAATTGAAAAAAAAAATGAAACAAACAACGATTTTCTTCGTCCAGTTTCTTCATAGGCCCGGCGTTTCCTAGGCTTCTGATTGTAAATCAACGTTATCTACCTGCATTATGAGCAGAGCACCAACGTTGATAAGCTGACTTCTTCTCATGATACTGTATGGGTGAATGAATGCTTAGACTTGTGTTTCTTCCTTACTATACATCTCGGCCAGTGTTTCTTCCTTACTATACATCTCAGGAGTTGAATGGTATAGCAAAAGTCTCTTTCACGATGCCACGGTATCGGTGGGTTACTTCAGGCAATCATTCACATCCCAACTAAATCAACATTCTTATTTTTTAAACAAATCTAGTGCAAATAGTTTCACTTCATACAATAATGCACGGGTATTCAGCACTCGATGAATCAATATCCCAATTATAAGGATTAACAATACCTAGTAACTTCATCGTAAGATGCGCGGGTGGACCTTACATCAGGGAACACATTACCTGATCATGTTATACAGATAGCATTCCTTAAAGGGGACCTCCGGATGATTTTCAGACTTTTACATTTGAAAAACTATAAATCAGTTAAACTGAGTACAGAGTTTCAGAATTTATAGTGATTGGGATGAAGAATGAGAATGTTTTCAAAATTTATAACAAATCGCAATGAACAAGGATGATGACATGGCAGCCTCACCATAAGAATGCACGAGTTGGGGCTCAAGGAAGCAGAACAAAAGAAGAAGGCATGCATAGACTCTTCACAGGTGAACTTGTTGAGCAAGTGGTATTGTAATGGAATTGCACTGCTACATTTCTGAAATATATGAGGCTCTGATGTCATCGACACTGTTCAGTGTAATTTGTTTAAGATTTTCAATTTATTGGTTTCTCTGCTCAAGGACCACAACAAATTCCACGAATCTAAACATGGAGCTGTTGATTTATGTACCACATGATGTGAAATTATGAAAATCGTCCGGAATGTCCCTTTAAACTTCATTCGACAAAAACGTAAAAGAAATTGTACATTAAATCACGTGAATGCCACAAGCTACACAATCATTATTCTGCCTAAACGCCTACACAGAATCAACACAGCTACAAAGTACTGGATTAACCTTAGCTAATTCCAATCTTTGTGATTCATTAAACCAATGTTTTTCTCTCTGAGTTATATGGACATGACTGTATCGCAAATAGCAAACTAAATATGCATACTTGTCTTTGTTTCTTATTGCATTATATCGTTTTGTATTTTCGTTGTAAAATGTTGTACACGACAGAAAAGAAATGTTGTTGAACTCATTGAATTGAATAAAACATAATAATCATGTCTACAAAATCATAATGAAAATATTCATCTCCAAAAATTCTGTGACACGTTTCATACAAAATGGAACGAAAATTTATCCATCATTTTTTTTTAACTGAGATCAATTTAATTCGAATTAAAATACGAACAATCTACTCCTGCCTATGCAGAATCATCTCATGTCATTTGCACGCTTATGATATGAAGCTTAGGCTATTTACTTTGAAGATAATTCACTGCGATGGATATTTTCAAACTTCCAGTGATAGATGCATTATCATAAACATGCACGTAGACTCCCTGTATGGCGTAATGGTGATAATCAATGTGGGTTGCACAGAATCTGATGATAAGCATCAACGGAAAGCTAATGAAAGTTGAAAGCGAATTCACGTTACCGGTCTCAAGAAGGCATGTGATTGCATCCGCCATAAAAATAATCTTTATTTTCCTATCGAATACAATAATTTGAAGTGGTGAATACCAACAAAAACTTCGGCGTGCTTTCGCTTTGCTATATAAAAGTAAGTTATTTAATTTTAGTTAGTCAGGAGTGAAATATTTGATAGTGAGAAGTGAAATGAAAAGTAAAATTCATCTTGGACAATGGCTTTGTTCTACATGAGTAATGGTTGACAATGGCGAAAACTTTACTCACCGGAGTGTCACACACGCTGTATAGACAGAAAATGCAACAAGGTATCTTTTTTTTTTCGTCGGTACGTTTTGACATTATGTCTTGATATAAAAGCAATTAACAAACGGAAAGCTGGGTAGCATGAAGTTCTAACCAAAAACCGTGTTTCATTAGTGGAACAAAATAAAATCAACAAAACAAATCAAAACAAGACAAAACAAGACAAGAAAACTGGGCAGGGGAAACTTTCCCTCTCCCTACGGAAAATCCCCTTTTGCTGAAATGACAAAGAACACCCAATATTTGCCTATATTTGGATATCAATGGTGGAGGGGTGGAACGCTGTACCTCGCTCAAGCCGAGTACACAAATATAATGAGTCTTCCTCACTTCGACGCTATAAAATACAATACAGCTCCACACATTCTCTCACTTCGTTTTACGTCATAACTGAACTTTACACCCCGGGCCAAATTACACTGTGCATATATTTAGACCTGCGATAATGACAGGAGAGTTCCCAAATCAAAGCTTTTCGGAAGAGTAAGGGGTAAGATTTCTGAAGTTTAAATGATGTTCCTTGTAAGATACATGTAGATTGCGCAAACATTATACATGTACGAGCAAGTTAGAAGTGGCTGAAAAACCCAAACATTTTCTTCAAACACCGTGTGGGCTCTGTTCCTCTCATGGAGAAAAAATAACTAATATTCTTAGAGTATGTTTGCCTACCGTGTGAAGTTAAGGTGCACATAAAAGCAATTATGTGTCGGAACGCGAGAAAAATGACTGTGCACAATTCATTCCTACGCAGTAAGTCATGAGTGCCCTTTACGTAAACTGCAGTTTGAATGGCAATTTATGCAAAATACGTCATTCGATAAAGTTCCGACTGTAATGAGCGTGGGTAATGCATTGCTCTTATAGGATGAGTAGAAGAGGGTGCTATTACCACCACCCTTCGCAATCGCTCGCGAGAGATTACAGGGGTGGTCCTACAGGTTTTGTGTGTGTGTGTGTGTGGGGGGGGGGGGGGGGGTGCCGGTGCATGGTGGGCGGGTCTATTTGAATACAATTAATGAGCGTTCCGAATAACGGAATGTGGGAGCATACGTGACATTAGTCTTTTGCCGTGACAGTGGAAACAATCAGAATGATAAAGCAGAACGGTTCCTATGATGGAAATGATGATAACACATGTAATAACATTAAATTGACTATTGAAACAACAGTGTTACCAGTGGCATTAAATAAAAATCAGTGATAACTGTAACAACGTTTTCCAGTATCCTCAGATATTATCACTATAAAAGGTGTTAGCGTTGCCGTTATCAGGTGCTGTATCGTTAATACACCATAAGATTGCGATCGAATGCCCACAACGAAATGACCCTCGTGTCACTAATCTGTGGGATAAAAAGTTACCTTAAATTGATTGTCATCAAGAGGGTGGCGTACTGTCGGGTGAGTGGGTGCGCTTATCTATATATATATATGTTTTCGGGAAAACCCCGCTTCGCTTGTGAACGAGAGTATAATCTCGGCTTGCGTTGGCACATTTTGTCGAAAATTCCCACTTTCCGCTTACTGTGGGTGGGAGCAAAACCAGAAGAGCCACTTGAATGAGGATTATTCATTTTATTTGAGGAGTTTGATGAATAAGAATATATTACACCAACATGAAAATTTCACACCATCATAGTAATTTTCTCTCATGATGCATTACATCTATTGTTTTCTGCTTATACAATCCGGCTTTGTTTTGTTTTTTAGTGTGTTTTTGTTTTGAAGGGGTTTCATTCGGAAATACCTCGCTCATCTGGTTCTTGTTAGCCGCTTATTAAAAAATTATGAATAACTGAATGAATAACAGTGATTAACAAAATTTTGAACAATATGATACAGAGGATTGATATGGGATGAACATGCTACGCAAAACTGGTCTTCATCTTCAGTATACGGCGTTAGAATTTCAACTCTTACATTCATCTTGAGAGTTCTAGGTGTGATCCATGTGGAATGTTACAGAGGTTCGTGTCCTTTCACTTCCTATGTGAAGTGTTGGGAGAACACTCGATGAACGAACAAATCCAGAAACGTTTGCAGAGCATTTGCGTCACTAAATTTAGCTATAAGACATTGACGGTGCAAGAGGCGCGTCAAAATGAAACCACTTTAGTTGAGAATCATTTTCTCTTGAAACTGACATTGGTTCTACTTTCATCTGCATTTTAATCGACCTCTTCAAGTCACTCATGACTGTCGTCATCTCGAAACTGGAAGTCGGTTTGGGGAAAGTCACATGCGAATAACTTCTGCAAAAGTCGATAAATTAGATAAGACACGTAAGGGGGGGGGGGGGGGTTATAGCAGACAGTCCCGTGGTTGTTTATCAGAAAACATTTGCATGTTTCAACTGTGGCTACCTGAAGTAAATATGAACCTCGAAAATCTTAATAGTGCAATGTAATGTCTAAATTTTGTTATGTGTCCTGTCCGTTGAATGAACAGTGACAAGACGGTCACGTTGTTGTTTTTTTTTTCTCTTCTTTTGGTCCCTTGCAGTCGTAAAGATAGTAGAAGCACGGCATGGAATCTGCCCCAATCCTACCACAGGACAGCAAGAGCGCTATGACTTGTCGTCTCACATCTGTTGCGGAGGGAAGGTATTCCCACTGGAGGAAAACACGAGATTTATATGCTGTGAGTATGGAATCCACAGCGTACTCCGCTTGTATAAGATCATTAACAACATAAAATGAGTGTTACATACACCACGCGATTGTCGGAAAGGCGAAATAATGAGACTAACAGGTAGGCCTATATAACGAGTCAGGTCTGAAACTGAAGCACGCTAAACAGAATTGACCGATTGATTAACGCTATGTAGGTATACGGTGCAACTTACTTTATGCAATTATTAGTATTGGAACTCACTAGTGCGCACTTGATTTTATAACTTCAAGAAAGGACATCATGAAACCAGAGAGGGAGCCCTAGCCGTGTTCAATAATGTCACTGTGTCGATATACATTCAACGCGTTATTTCACTGCATCATTTTGACAATCATTATTTCTAACACCCGCCTGAAAATCCCTACCTGCCATGCTAAACTTTCCGTTTCCTTTGTCACAGGTGGAAGTAACGTATACAACCCGGGGGATGAGGTGTGCTGTGGAGGTGAGGTGAGGCCCAAATCTTCCCGCCTCCAGTGCTGCCAGTTCAGGGAGTGGTACAACCCAGTCACCGATATGTGTTGCGGCGATGCCGTGCTGTCTAGAGAAGAAGGTACGTGCATCGATGAGATGTCGATTCGATCATCTGCTGAAAGGGAGAAGGAAGTTTGTTTAGAGTTTAGTGGTCATTTTACATTGATTCGTCTCTAAGAAAATACTGACGCAAACATTGAAATTCGCAAAATTGATTCCACCGATTTTTTTTTTTTTCGGGGGAGCGAAGAAGGAAGTATACTTGCATTACTTGAAAGAATGCAGAAGAGAAATTGTATTTCCGTGTATGATTGGGCGATTCACCGCACACCAAATTGGGTAACGCGTAAACTTCAAAACTTTACTTGACACATAATATGTTTTCCTCCCACAGGATACACTGACTTAATGGGGGAGGGGGCTTTAGAACAATAATTATGTTTCGAGCGATCCGACTCGTTAATGAATGTATAACCCTCCATTTGCATATCTCTCATCCTATCTGTATACTTTTGCTTATGACACACCTAGGTCTCATGAAATGTTGTGGCAGCACCGCATACAACACGAGAGAAGAGACGTGTTGCCCGGTGGCATCAGACCTACTGGGATACCAGTGGGGGCAAATGGCGCCACTTCGTGGACTCGGTCAGTGCTGCGCTGGACAAGTCATCGACTCCGATCGAGATATCTGTTGTAGCGGGGTAAGTTTGTTCACACCATGATAGGATATACATGACCTTCGGGACGGTCATATTTATTTTGCCCTGCTAAAATTCTACAATACAATTCAGGTATAAATGACAGATTTCTTCCTTAGTAAACATCACGATGCAGTTCTTATTGAGGTTTCTATACGAAAACTGAGTATGATTTCGGATTGAGTCAAAAGAAGTCAATATGACATGTAAGCGCATATAGTATTAATGTTTCAGCCAATCATTCCATGCCGCCACTTTTTGAATGATATCAGGAATTGCCTGTCAAAATTGATTCTTTATAAACATTTTTCATATCCGTCATCCGGAATCTTAATCTCAATTCATCAGAAATCATTCTCTGCAGAATTGTATTTTACATACTGCCTACTTGAACTTTAGGATTACTGAATATAATGAAGCTTCAAGTTGCTGAAAATCTAACGGTTTAGTGTCATTTTCGAGATGTGCTGTCGTCATTAATCATACTAGTCAGCGCATCTTCAAAATTCTACATGAAGAAGCAAACAAAAAAACTCTGAATCGCTTGAACATTCCTACAGGTCTCCTACACACATTATAGTCATGATAATGTACCGTCATTTTCTTGATCTGATCTATCCATCAGGTCGTCAACCTTAAATCCACAAGATACACTCAGTGCTGCGGGAACACGACCTTTGACATCAGGACGCAGGCTTGCTGCGAGAACACATCACCATTTGATCCCAGATCGCAAATGTGTTGCAAGGGAAATGTCCAAGATTCAGGTAATTACGTGCATCAAGGGAGAAAGTCACTCGCCAAACAAATTATTCGCTAAATTAGACCTTTCCAGCTCTCAATGATGAACATATTCCAACGGACATGAACTGTTATGAAACATTAGTCAGAGGCCCTACTTGATATCCACTACTGTCAATATGTTAAAACATTAACATTGTCGCTAATCGGCTGATTGCTTTGCTTCATGACAGGTCACGGTGCTTCATGTTGTGGTCAAAATTCGTATCTTCCGTCGGAGGCATCCTGTTGTCATGACAACATATTCGAGCGAGTGCCAGAGGTGCCGAACGTGCAGTCGTGTTGTGGAGGCGTGTCCTACTTCAAGACAAACCAAGTCTGTTGCCAGGACACACTTCATAAGATTGATGACCATATGAAATGCTGTGGTGCAGGTGAGACCATCTATAGTCACCGATCGATTGTCGAAATTTCTTCAGTAGTTATCTCAATTGACATTGCATTGCGTAACTTTGTGCGCATTCATCATTAATTTGCACAGCAGCTTGTCTATCGTGTATCATGGTCTGCTAAGCATGGGTACTGTATTATAACGGTTGATCAATATCAATTGGAAGTATATCTGAGTCACGGAATATTCAAAGGACGTGCGCGTTTCAGTTTTTAACTGTTTAACCAATCGAAATGGCTATAAAATGTTATGATATGAGCATCAGATGCCTTCGATTTGTTACAATTATTACGATTTATGTCTTTTATAGCGTTTCAAATAAAGAAAACTTTGCAAAATCACGTTGCGTTGATGATTACAGGTATTTACAACACATCATCGCAGCTATGCTGCAGTTTCGGGGACGAAACCGTGATTCACACCAAGTCGTCTCCGAGCGAGGAATGCTGCGGCACATCAACCTACCAGCCAGCCATCCAGACCTGTTGCGAACATGTCAGCAGGTCTTTCGACGTACAAGGCGGGGAGTGTTGCGGGAATGGTCTTAACGATGAGGTACAAGCTTACCGTCCCGACCAGGACACCTGCTGCACTGGCATGCTTGGAGGTACGAATGTGTGTTTTCAAGTGAGTTTCTAAGTAGAGCTAAGTAGAAAGACATCACCATTTGTGAACGTAACAGAATAGCTGATTCTCTATGAGAGTAAGTACTTTTCACGAATAATCCGGGACTTGCAGGGAGAAAAGGCTTTCAGCTGAGTGAAGGCTTAAAAAAGAACACATTTTGACATTGAATAATGATAAGTAGCTGTAAAAGTAGGTGATTCAATGAATGAATGGAATGAATTCCATATTTGTATGAGAGCTGAAGAGATGTTTTAGACCATTACTAAAATAGAATAATGGTAACTCGCTGCAACAGGTGATCAAGACTCTCATATGCGTATTATACCATTATTCATCTGTACAATTTCTTATGCTACATCACATTCATCACAGGTGCAGTCTTTTAAGTACGTGAATATTGCATACGGTACTCTCCTCATATCTGTGAATGAAACTCTCTAAAGACAGACCATTATTTTGTCCCTTTCAGATGTCCTTTATAGAGGAATCCCCAGCAGTCAGTCCCAGTGTTGCGGCTCTCTCTTGCTCTCCGATGAAGAATTGTGCAACGACATCGACGAAACCGCCGTCGGCAAGACGTCCCCCGACGACGACACGATCTGCCGCGTCCCCAACGACCCATTCAACAGCATCACTTTCAACTCGGCGACAGAGGTAGGTCGCCTGCTTACGTCATTGATTCGTAAATGTCGGTTAGGACGGTTACTCAATAAAGAATTTCGTTATTTTTGAGAACGCAGTTAACAATATGATTACCAACGAACTTACCCTAACACGTCAAGATACGTAATGATTCAATCTAATGCATTAGCTTACGTTGATGTAACATGATGCACACTCCAAAGGCCACACCCATAAAACTTTTTTTAAACAACTATGAAATCTGCAGGTGTGTCTGGATGACGGCAGCGTGGAAGTTTTATCCGCCAACCTAGACGTGTGTGGTCCCTACCTCTACGATCCGACTGCTGAGCTGTGTTGTGAGGGCTTCATTAGAGGACGCTTCGACCAGAGCGGCAACGAGCGAGTCTGCTGCCAAGGGTCTTTGACCACATTTGCACCGTCACAGCAAACGTGCTGTGTGGGGAACATCCACGACATCCCGACCAACAGCTCACGGTGAGTTGATGACATTAGAAACAAAAACTCAACATTTTCTTTAGTCGCTGGTCACATTCAGCCTTGCTAATAGAGATTGTGTACAATGTTAAATTTATTTTATCGACTCGCAGACAAAGCAGTGTTGTTACATAACCTCAGGAAGTCTATCTAACATTAGTCAGTGCCATTATTTTGAGGTACGTGAAAGCTCCCAGTGTGCTGCTATGCTTTGCCAAAGTGGTGACGAAAATATTAGTCGTGTGATTTGTGCGTCGTCTTCGTGCGTTCATTTCGATGTAAATGGTCTTAATCAAAATATCTCACTCTTTGATGGCAGTCTAGCAGATTAACGGACCGCCGAATATATAACCAAATGCAATAACACTGTACGGACAACAGACAAACCTTAAAACCAATTAGGTTCACCAAAGATATCGGTGAAACCAATATCTATGAATATGACAGAAATTGGATACGATATGCACACTAATTGTTTTGACAAGATTTACACTGCACCAATGTGACAGATTGTTGTTGTTGTTTCATCTGAACTTCAGATGTTGCCAGACCAAAGCGTACGATCCCAACACTCACATGTGTCACGAGACGGGACTGGTTCGCTCGTTGGAGGAGGTAGCTATGTATCCAGAGCTCTGTGGACTCACTCCGTACGATCCTAGCGAGGACAGCTGCTGTGGAGGTATTCTGACTGACTTTGGGCAACCATGTTGTATGGGTTATCCTGCTCACCTGCCCGAGGGCGTCGAGTTCGGCGAATGCTGCGGCTTTTACGCCTACGATCCGCATACACAGATCTGCTGCAACGGAGAGGTCCACGTACGAGAAGGGGAAGGTGAGTCCCTCCCGACGATCAAGCATGCACTTTTGAAGATGACAACAAGGATAACAATGGCTGATAATGAATAAATCTAGAGATAAATGTCTGCGGTGTATTTGCCCCAAGTCGAAGACTACAGCTTTTCCGATGAAATTCCAGAGGTCGTGCCACCAGAATGTGCAACAACATCAACAACAACACAATATAAAGTTCATTAGGTAAAATTCAGCATCTCGGGATATCGAATATGAATGATTATCGACTATAGCTATTTCTCTTTAGAGGGGTAAAATATGAAAAGTTTCCCATTTTCCCTATATATTTCTCAATAGATTCGATAAGACCTAATTTCTGATGAATGATGTAATATAGAAATTGAGCGTTGAACATACCTTCATATAGTACTTTCCGTTTATAAGAAATGGATTGACTTTATTGACTAATTGAAATCCGTGTTTGGGTTCTATGTAATATAGATATGACGTGTTGTGGAACCAATATCATGAGGGAGAGAGACAGAGAGATCTGCTGCGACGGGACTCCTCACTCACAGCAGGGTGGTCGCGATGCTTGCAGCGGTCACACCGCCTTCAACCCGCTGAATGAGACGGTGTGTCAAGGGCTGGTGTTCCCCTTTCCCAACGCCGAGTGTTGCGAGGCTCGAGCTTACAACGTGGATTCTCAAATTTGCTGCAACGGTTTTCTGTAAGTTTTCCTCGGCAGCAGCTTATATCTTTCAGCAGCATGAAGTTTTTGGTTAGACACCTTGTCCACAGTGAAGTTTGTTCCTTATATCTGTTATAGTTTCCTCTAAAGAATTGTCCAAAGTGAACAGTATGTATTTTCAGTTTATCGTCTTTTCATTACAAAATATATTCAATTATGTGTGTTGTATTTTTTCATGCATGCTATACAAGTTGTATCCAACATGAACACTTTTATTATTTCTTTTTTTATGCAGACATGCTAGGACCAGTGACACACTGACCTGCTGTGGCACCAACGTCTATGAGCCTGGAGACGCCACAAAGTATTGTTGCAATGGTCACGTGAGCTACGGGGACGCTGCTCTTGAATGCTGTGGAGACGTGACCATAAATCCTCAGAGCCAGAGTTGTTGCCAGACGGACGACGCTGCATTTATCTTTTCGGTGGAGCCGGCATCGTCTCCGGCGGCGTTGTCCTTGTCGTGCTGCGATGTCGAGACGTATCACAGCTCGCAGCATCTGTGTTGCGGAGGAGTCGTGCACATGTTCGCTAGCGGCGGCGAGTGTTGTGGTCTGGATGTGATTCGACATCCCGGGGAAGAAATTTGCTGCGATGGAAAGGTGGTACCAAGGATTTACGGAGATCACACGGAGTGCTGCAGCGGTCGGCTCATCGACAATCGCCAGATGACCTGCTGCAATGATCAAATTCTTTTTCCGGATAGCCACACAGAGTGCTGCGGCAATACCGTCATCAACGTCTTCTTCCAGGGCTGTTGCGGGGGAGTGAGCTACGACATATACAGCGAATCTGTCGCCTGCTGCCAAGGGGAACTCTATTCCATGGCGTCACAGACATGTGACGAAGACACCGGTACGGTTCTTGCCGTCAGCTACGAGACAATCGATTCTGGTTCGGTGGCACCGCTGCAGGATTCCGCGGATGCTACGGAGGAGAGCGAACTATCGATTTGCGGTGATCAATTCTATGACTCCAACATTCAGATGTGTTGTGGAAACTTCGTTGTGGGGTTGATGGAAAATGTAATCTGCTGTAACGGTCGCGCTGCACAAGCTTCAAGCGGGAAAACCGAGTGCTGCGCGGATGTCGCCTACAACCCAAGAAACTCAGACTGTTGCCAAGGCGTTCTCCACGACAAGGTTGACGGGGCCGAGTGCTGTGGTAGGTCCTACTACCAGCCTGTCAAAGAACATTGCTGCGAGCAGGATCTGATTGTATCTCGACTAACAGGACAAACATGCCCTGGAACTTCCACTGAAATGTCCGACAACGGTACGTGTACACATTTTGTTTGTGTGTAGTGTGTGTTTTCTTAATGTTTTTGTGAATTCAAACAGAATCTAAGCATTATGATCACAATGTGTTCTTTCTTTGCTCCTTTTCTTTTTTTTTAAGGGGGGGGGGATAAAAAGTACAAGCTGTAAAGCCGCATTATTTTGTGTAGGCATAATTATGTAATTTTTTTTTTTTTTTTTGGGGGGGGCGATTTAATTTCTGTCTAATGTTTGCTGAAACAGTTTGGCCGTATGTATATAATACACTCTCGTAAAATAAAGCTGATAAAATCCAGGAAAGGAAAACGAGTAGGAAATCAACACTCACGAGCAAATAGTTCACGTAATCACTTTTCTCCCCTTAGCTCTGCAGTGTCAGTGCGCATCAAGGTCACGGGATCGGACGTTCTCGCGGTCGTGCATCGATGGCCTATTGGCCAAGTCCCGAATTTTCGTCGGCACTATAGCGAACGCGGAGGTGTCGACGGCATCGTACCAAGTTAATCTCACGAACGCACTGAAGGGAAACCTGCCAGCCAAGCCGGGCAACGCGAGAGAAGAGGTTCGCTCCGTGCTCGTGACAACTCCAGCAAACAGCAGGTGTTTTGAAAGGCGGTTGAGGCGCGGTCAGGAAGTGGTAATTTTCCTAGAGAACGCCACCTCTCGTCTCGATGGGTCCGTGCTTCGGCTGATGAGGAATGACGTCATTTTGCCGCTTCGAAGGAGATTGCAGAGGCAGCTTGGAGAGCTTTTGTAATTGGATGCTGACCTGTCAGAGTGTATCATGATTACAATCAACATCCAGTTCGGATCATCTAGGCAAATATGCGACTAGATACCGTTAAAGTAATATACTTAACATCATATTATTTTAAAAAAATGTAGTCATACTACTACAGTTCTTTCTGTTATTAGTATCACATCAAGTGGACTGGAAATGCGTGTGTATTGAAAAAGAGGAGGCCATGAGGCAGTGAAGCTCTTCAAGTTGAGCAAAGCCACATTAATAACAGAAACAAAATAATTGAAAAAATGTAAGATTAAGTAACAAAAATAATCAGATTTGGTGGTGGATTGGTAATTTTTGTAAGAGTGGTGGATTTATATTAAGAAACTATATTAGTTGCACGAACTACTCGACTGTTATTAACCTTACAGGCACAATGTCTGTATTAAAAACAAAATCCTCCCTATGTTAAATTGATGTGGAATTATGCACATCTACCGACATCTTATCATAATAATATTACTATGCAAACATACACAGTCGTGCCAGCATAAAGAGCTGCAGTATACCGCCATTTTGAATCAGTTAATAGTATAGAAAAATTAGCTTATCGGTTCCTTAACTTGCAGTGAACTCAGTATTTTGTGTTTCATTTTGTTTTTGCCTTTTATGCAAAACCATTAGTGTTAGTCAATAAGCATTTTAAGGAAACGTAAAAAAAAGGACCAGTCACCAGCATCACGTATGTGATGCATGTGGTGACATAGACCATAAGTAAACCACATTGGTATTTCAATTTATTCTTCGTAAATACGATGACACTCGCATTTCTGTTTGTTACTTTGTTTTCTTTGCGCCGGCGCAACTTTTTGTTTCCAATTTCTTTGTACTTAATGTCAGTCTCTTATTTTTAGGGGGGGGGGGGGGTAAAAGATGACCTGTCTCCTCTTGTGACTGCATACCTGAGGGTATTGTTGTCTGTCATTGATTTTAATGCGATGTAAATAATGTATTAACTTGGCTGAATGAACAAATGAATTTTAGTCATCATTTGTACTTAGAGTACCTTGCCATTTGAATGACAGAATGTATATTATCATCAGTTTCGTACAACTCCATATTCTCTATATTTACAAATTTATGAGGTACACTTTGGTCAGGAGGTACATGTTAGTCTAAGCAATCTTTAAGCTTTATCTACCAAAGTGGATCAAGACTGTAGAGTTTATTTATCACCATTGCAAATTTACTCAGCGATGTCTAAGGGATATGTATTACCGGTAGTCCAAAGTACATTTTGAAGTTCATGTCACCCGATTCACCCTGAAGTATTCGAGTCTCAACAGTATCTAGAACATTAAAGGGCAGACCTGCTTTTATTTCTGGTTTGTTAACTCATGTGTAGTTAGTTGGATAGCTAGTTAGTTGGATAGTTTAAATTTTCATGAGCTTTACCTGTAGCGTCATTTTAGCCAAGTCATGGACGACCGAGTATTATGACATGCTTGGTATTATCTCTATTACTGATTATGCGAGTTCGTCATGCAATGCCATGGTACTAAGTACTAGTACATTGTACAATGTTGGTCGACTGTCAATACATGCGTCGAAAGGTGGCGCTGTGTAATCACTATCTTGCTTCTTCAATACCCGGCAGCGCGCTGCACGTTTTATATTTGCCACAATCATCTGAAATTGGTGCCGTCATGTACATAAAAAGGGACTATCTACTTCTTGCGACACAACTCTCGAAAGATTGCCGCACATATGTGGTCACGTGAATGACTCCAATGCCTCCATTGCTATGGCAGTCTTTGGATGTGTAAATCTCCGTGCAACTGCAGAGAGTAACTTTTTATATGAACAAGTGTAATAATTATAACCTAGAGCACTTAATTTAAGAAGCATATAATTCAAATAATTTTCAACTCATGAATTTCTCCTTGTAAGTATGATTTTATATGTACATTTTGATAAATCTTTAAGCTCTCTTTATATTTTGATATATCATATTTTATATCCATTCGAAACAGAAATAACATTGATGCTGTACTGGTGACATGAAGTGACTAAATGTATTTTATTCAATAAAATCTTTTGTTACGTGAAAGCTGGTTGCCTCGGTCGAACTGCAGAAAATATACTAAGAAGATAGAGAGAGAAAAAAAAAGTGACTGTTTGCGCATGTATATATTTGTGTGAATGTGTGTGTGTGTGTGTGTGTGTGTGTTAGACTATTGGTTTTTTTTCCTCTAATGCACTTAATTTGGTTAATAAGTGTGATATCATTACGTCAATTACACCTGATCATTCTTGTATTTTCTTACAACTTAAGAATCTAGCAGATAAATTTTCATTTGGTAAATCTTATTGGAAATTTAATGATAGTTTATGTGCAGATCTTGAGTTTGTTAATTCTTATGTTGAATGAGAAAATTTATCAATTAAGGGAACAATTGATTCCAGAAATCCAGGATAAATTACTTTTTTGGGATTTTTTAAAGATGAAAATGAGAAATATAATTAATTATTCGAAGGAGAAGGCAAAACAAAGGAGAAAGGATATAGAAAAGTTAGAATCAGAAATAAGTCATTTACAAACTCAATTATTGACTTTACCTGCAAAATTCATAACGGATGAAATTGAAGAGAAAAAAACAGCACTAAACAATTTGTATGATTATTCTCGCCAAGGTCTGAGAATCAGGTCAAGAGCAGAGTGGTATGAAGAGGGAGAACAGAAAACACAGTATTTTGAACAGTTGTTGAAATCTAAGAAAAGGAAAAGTGTTATCAAAGAAGTATACAATGAAAAGAAAGAAATAGTGTCAGATAAAGATGAGATTTTGAAAATTATTATAATATTTTATGAAAAATTGTATTCTGTTTGTGATACTTTTGAAGATGAAAAGTTGATGTTTTTATCTGGTATTTCTAAATTAACCCGTTGAGGACGAGTCCCGAGTATACTCAGGCAGGTGTCTACGGGAAATGCATGTTGTAGCAAAATCAAACCGTGAAGGTGAAGTAACTAAAAATGAATGTTATGAAGTTTTGAAGGAAATGAAAGTTAATAAGTCTCCGGGAAATGATGGATTCAGTGTGGAGTTCTATAATACTTTTTGGCCAGTTTTAGGAGACATTTCAGTTGAAACGCTAAATGAGGCATATAATAGGGGGGGGGGGGGGAACTGTCTACATCTCAAAAGCAAGGAGAAATTACACTTATAGAGAAGGAAGGTAAAGATGGTATGTATGTTCAAGATTATAGACCTATTACATTGTTAAATGTTGACTTTAAGATTTTATCGAAAATATTAGCCAAAAGGATTCAAAAGGTGTTACCGGAAATTATTCATCATGATCAAGTAGGTTATATGAAAAACAGAAATATCGGAGAAGCTGTAAGAATAATAGATGACATTCTTTTTCATGCATTGGAACATCTTTGCGGTTATCTAGTTGCGGTGGACTTTGAGAAAGCATTCGATTCGGTAGCGCATATCTTTTTATTTAAAATTCTGCAATTATTTGGTTTCGGGAATTCATTTCAATTTTGGGTTAAAGTCTTGTACACGGATATCAGTAGCTGTGTTATGAACGGTGGAAACTCAACGGGGTACGTTAATATCAAACGGGGTGTGAGGCAGGGTGATCCTCTGTCTCCATATATATTTTTATTAGCTATGGAAACTTTAGCTGGAGCTATTAGAAAAGATAAGGATATTAATGGAATTCAATTTGGTCAAAATGAAATAAAACAAATCTTATACGCGGAAGATATTTCTTTGTTTGTGAAAGATGAGGGTTCAATCAAAAGGTTACAATTTTTATTTGACGAATTTGGGAAAATAAGTGGTCTCAAAATAAATAAAGGGAAGACTAATTTCTTATGGCTTGGGGAGGAAAAAGATAGGCCAAATATTCATTTGTTTGGGAATCTTGTCCAAGAAATTAAAATATTAGGAATTTATTTTTCCTTAGATGTCAAGGCAAAAGAGAATTTGAATTTTAAAGAAATATTAAGTAAGATAAAAAGTCTTTTAGGATGGTGGAAAGAAAGAGATTTAACACTTATGGGAAAAATACATCTTATGAAAACATTCGCCTTGTCAAAATTAAATTATGTAGCATCACTTATTGTTGTTCCTCAGTGGGTATTTTCAGAAATCGAAAAAATTACCTTTGATTTCTTATGGCATGGCAAAGACCGTGTAAAGAGAAATATTATGTATCAAGATTATGAGTTTGGGGGTTTAAGAATGACGAACTTTCGGTTATTTGTTAAGGCACAACGTATTATGTGGCTAAAACGCCTTCTATATGGAGAAAAAGAAGTTGGGTGGAAATTATTTTTTGACTTCTGTTTTAGTACAGTAGGAGGTAGATTCCTGTTTATGTGTGACTTTGATTCATCTATTACGACAGATAATGTACCACCTTTTTATTCGGAAATATTGAAGGTTTGGCTCGATATCTATAAATATAGACAATTTGAAAATGAGGTTGTAAATCCAATAATATTTAATAATAGGAGTGTACGCATAGCATGATGTTTTTTCATAGAGACTTATTTGATGCAGGAATAATTACAATACAAGATATATTAGATAACGGTCGTTTGAGATCTCAGTCACATTTTCAAAGCTTGGGTCTTGGTTTTAAGGTAGAAGAATTGTTTAAACTGAATGATATATTTAATGCTATACCCCAGAAATGGAAGGACTTTATGAGAGCAGGTACACTTCAGCAAGTTGATTCCACAAACTTTGACTTGAAATTGATTTTTTCTGGTCAGAGAGTAAATTTGCAAGTTTTAAAATCGAGAAAAATATATGAGGCTATGGTGGAAGATTTACAGTCATCTTATGTTTTACAAATTAAAGATGACCACAATAGCTATGATTATACAAATAAAGAAATAAAAGATCTTTTTATTAAACCAAGTAAGTGTACATTGATAAGAAAATATAGAGAATTTCAATTTATGATGTTACATGTTACAAAACCAAACATGAAGTTTGGTTTTGTAACAGACAGCCTTTGTTCCTTCTGCCAACATGAGCCTGAAACTTATCTGCACTTATTCTTACACTGTGTTAAAGTGAAACCGTTATGGGAATTCATAGTTAATTATTTTGATAAATGAGTTAAGGAATATGGATTGGAGAGATATATTTGGGGGAATCTCGGGTTATTCAAATAGATCAAAATGTGTAAATACTTTGATTATTTTAATAAAATACATCATTTTTAAATCTAGAACGGGAAATAAGTTACCCACTGGAGAAAAGATGCAAAAGATTATTGTCGAATTAATAAATGAGGAAAAAATCCTTGCGACCAAGGCTGGGAAGCTACATGTACATTTACAAAAATGGAAATATTTTGTGACTTTTATGAAAATAGTAATGTTTCCATAGTATTCCACTCTTTCTTTTCTTCTTTTTTTTCCTTTCCTTCATTCCTCCTCTTCTTCTTCTTCTTTTTTTTCTCTTGTTTTGTTTTGTATTTTCTCCCCCTCCTTTCCCATGCGTTCCTGTCAGCCTGTTGGCGGGCTGATTATATAACTATATTGTGATGTGTAGGCAAGAGCAGTTAACCAAATTAGGTGCATGTGTATGTGTGTGTGTGTGTGTATGGGTGTGTTTGTGTGTGTTTGTGTGTTGCATGTGTACAGATAGGGGTGGGGGAGGAAACAGGAAGGGAGGGAACTGGTGGGGGTGGTCATAGGGACTCAGGAAGGGATATGAGTTAGTAGGTGGACGGGTATTGGTTGATAAATAATATGGTTCCATTATTTATTACTGTATAATTTTGCTGCATAATTCATTTGGATGATTATTAAGATTAATGCTAGAAGAATTGAATCATCACTGTTAAATTTAAGCAATTTTTGAGAGCATAGGGGAAGTGACTGTATGTAAATTGATAATTGTTTATGAAAATGTAATTTTTGTTATGTCATTATGTACAGCAATAGAAAATTTGCTATTATGATCACAAATGTATATTTTCGTCATTTCAATTGTAGCAAATGAAAATTGTTATTTTTTTCTATTATTTTGAATGGAACAGAATAAACATCGTTGAAAAAAAAAGTGTGTGTGGTGTGTGTGTGTTGTGTGTGCGCGTGAAGCTTTTACGATCGCCTACTAATTACATGTGAAGAAATCGTCTGATGTGGAGGACCTGGGGGTGTTTCATAAAGCTGTTCGTAAAGTTACGAACAACTTACGAGCAACTGGTGATCAGTTGCGATGTGCTATACTTACTAGAATTTCAATAATTCACCACAAGAACTGATCACCAGTCGCTCGTAAGTTGTTCGTAACTTTACGAACAACTTTATGAAACAGGGCCCAGGGCAACAAAATAAAACCATATGAAAAAAAGAATTCGCCTTTGGGCATACATCTGTAAGAAATAAAAGTGAGAGAGAGGGAGAGAGGAGGAGATCGCCAAAAAGAGATAGAAAATAAAGAGAGAAGAAGAGAAAGAGAGGGAGCGGGAGATGGATAGAGGGAGACAGATATAGACAGAGAGAGGGTTGGCTGGCTGGTATTCATTTCCGTTAAAATAAACACAATCGTGAAAATACAATATAATGCTTTTCACAATGATAAGTACGGTTGGATAGCCTCATTCAGCGAATAGCCATCATGACACCGCTGTTTTACAGGAGGGTCCAGTTTACATGTTATTTTGATACATGTGACATTATGCAAACGAACGGAAGAACAAAAGGAAGCAAACAAACGAAATTATAGTAGATTCACACAAACACACACAGACACACAGACCGACAGACACTTTTTTTGTTTTCAGTGATCTTTTTATTAATTCCATTTCCTTTGAGAATATAACAATTCAAAAAAAAAATTACACACATTCTACATAACATCTGTCATAAATCATGTAGATATTCCTACAGTTATGAGACATAATCCATAATCCATAAAACAAGAATAATCATTCAATTCATTTTAAGGCAGATATCAAACAGAAGATAGGAAATAGAATGAATTATCCGATCATTCCTTTTTAACTACAAAACAAACAAGCAGAATTCATATAGGGTACATGCAGGTAATATGAGACTATTAAGCTCATTTGCATAAATGGCATGAAGATGCATACAGAGAAACCCATCAAACTTTGTTTTTGGGAATTAGCAACTATTCATCCTTCCTTTTATATAGCATTTGCACCAATCAAATATTTTTGTTGACAGTTAATATGCAAATTATGACATCATCGCAGAAGTCTCATATTACCTGCATGTGCAGGTAATATGAGACTGTGCATGGTAGACATTGTGTCAATGTTAAAATGACAATCTTATGTCTTAAATTCATGACTTTTTTCTATTGGTGTTGTTTGACTATTTAATTTTAATGGATATCATATGAATATTATCTAAAACTGAGACAAATAACACAATTTTAAGCCAAATATTTGATTTTAAGCATGAAACGCCATTTTCCGTGTGTTTGTACACAAATCTCAGAAATTCTCAAATTTGACGCCGACATGAAATTTCATTACCGACATGAGATTATTACGTAAAGGTCTTTTACTTTAATTTTTACACAATAGGTATCAAATGTTGCACAAAAGTTCAAAGAAAAAAAGATAATCCTGATGGGCATTTTATTATATTTTATTATTCTTTTTTTTTTGGCAACTGAGCTAGGCCTGGCCTAGCTCAGTTGCAAAAAGAAAATTGAATAAAAAATAATAAAAACCGCGGAAATATCACACAAAACGTTGAGACCCCAGTCTTTTATGGTTAAAACTATGAACATTGTGAATTCAAATGTTTGAAGTAATCGTGTACAGTATCTAACACATATAAAATAACACTTAAACTAAAGATTATAGCACACCAAATTAAGTGTGGCATTAATTTGGAAGCACCCTATCTAAAGTACACAAATATTAATTTACATACATGTTCATATAGCTGTGTGTTGTACTTTGTGATACATTTTTTATATACTTTGAATATAAAAAACTGTCAGAGAAGAAAATGAGGTATTTTGATGTTGGCTTCTATCTAATTAGGCAAGTCACTTGAAATCAGAGATGTCAATAAAACCTGTCCGCCATATTGACGTCTCATATTACCTGCAGCTTGTTGGGTCTTGTTGGTCCCCTTTGAAGCCATATAACACATATTTAGTACAGTACATAGACCAAAACACACTTTCTTTGGTTAAACCAATCAATGAGCTTACGTAAAATGCAAAGAATTGATTTCACACACAATAACTTTACTTACACCAGTGTAATTGGTGAAATGTCAAATCTTATATCAAGGCTAAAAAATACTGTAATTTTTACATATCTTTTCAGTATTTGGTGATATTCTCACCAAACTTTCAGTCAGCGAGCAGGAAAATCATCAAGAACTAAGCACAGTGATGATATAAAACTATAGATGGCGCTATATGCATTTTGGAAGTGGTTCAGGTGGAGTAATAAGGGTTTTTAAGTCACGCGTGCCATATTACCTGCAGTCTCATATTACCTGCATGTACCCTATGCAATTGTGAGCAATTTAGCCAAACACTAAAAAAACAGGAAATGAAATTTCTATTATATCAAAAGAACGATGACAACAACAACATAAACCACCTTCATTCCCACCTTTCCACCATACCCAACCCTCACAGACAGAAAGACACATACACGCACACACACACATACACACACACACACACACACACACACACACACACACACGTCAAATCATACACCGTATTCCCACATCATATATCATAAAAATGATAATACACCCAATTTTCCATTCTATTTATTTATTTATTTTTTTTTTTGGGGGGGGGGGGGAGGACTATATCTGCCACATTTCCTACTCTATATAATAGGAAAAAATAAACTCTTTTATGAGTCCCCTTTAAGCACTGAAAGTGCATGCCTTTTTTGATGATCAGAGGAAGTGAAGTAAAAGCCCTATTGTCCCTAATATGACACCATTCTCTTGCAATGCACTCCTTAGTCTTGGGGTGCTTAGATTATACAAATGTATTCAGATCGCAATGAATATTTATTTTCTTTCTGAGTGAAACATTTTGTCTGATAAAATGGTGCCAAATTTGTTCAGAGTTTTATAGACTAATTGAAGTAAATGTCAGGTACGTCGGAAAACAATAGTATCCCACTTAAGAATGTAATGCATTTTGTGATGTGATACATATGAATATGAATTAATCTTCGAAATAATTCGTCCTGCCCTATTTTGAAGTTTTTGAATCCTATCTGTTTGCTAATTTTTACTAGAGTCCCAAACTATATCTGTATAATCTTACTGGGTAATATGAAAGACGTGGATATCAACCTCACATTTTCTTCGATAATTCTATTTCTGGGCCTTTGGGGACAGATTGGTTTGATTTCAGGTTAATATTCTCCAAAGAATACATCATGTTTGACAGTTTTCCAATTTCGATTATTATAAACTGGTTTGAAGAATTTAAAAGTCTAATCTGTCAAATAAAGAAAAATACCAAATAACCATCACTGCCTTGTGTGGAAACTTTGTTAGCATGACATGATTGTACTGTAAGAGTATAAATAGGAGGAAGACAAAAATAGTGTGGCACGAAAGAGTGGTGTCAAAAGGGAATGCCTTTATCTTGCCTCATTTTGATTATTGTAGTCTCGTATGGTCTGGAACCAGCTTAACCAATTTGTGTCGTTTACAATTGTATTTGTTTTACAGAAAAAAGCAATTCGAATTTGTTCAAACGCCAACTCTCTTGACCACACCGCTCCACTTTTCAAAAAATTGAATACTCTCACTCTGTCTGACAGTGTCTTAGTCAAACTTGGTCTTTTTATGTATAAATACTCGAATGCAATTTTACCTGACATTTTTGACAGTTCTTTTACACTGAATTGTGCATTACATAACATTGAAATTCGAAATAAGGATAACATTGTGTTGCCATTTTGTCGCTTGAGCATAAAGCAAAAAAATTCTATTTTATATAAAGGTGCTAAGTTTTGGAATGATTTGGATTCAACTTTTAAGAATGTATCCACTCAAAGTGCTTTTAAGTTTAGATATAAACAATATCTTCTAAATGCCTATTGAATTGTATCAGTCCATCTTTGTTAGTCTTGTTCTGTCTGTTTGTTTTATTTGTGTAATGTAGTAGCATATGTCTTTTATTTCATCTTATTTGTCTATGTTATCTGTAACTGTCATGAAGTAATCTGAATGTAACTCTGAATCTGCATTTGCATGTATATTCTTATGTATCCAACTCTCGTAAAGGGGATCACTTGTCTCAAGCCTTTGGCTTTCTTTGTGAACTCCCCGACACATTTTATTCTGTATATATTTCCATTTTTATGATTATCAATAAAGTGAATTGAATTGAATTGAATTGAATTGAATGTATGTTGAGGGTTTCTTCATCTTGATGTGAATCTATATGTACAGGAGCAATACATCCGTAAAGGCACTCCACATACTTGAATCAAAGCCGTTTTTCGTTGCTCTTAAGTATTCATTTTTAAATCTCGATTTGAATTTCACTGCCGCCAACAATTAGCAGCTTATGTAAGCCAATTCTTGTAAATGCTCCTATAAAAATTGTTTTGCGGAACATATAATCAACTGCATTTGCTTCATGTCAAAATGAGCTATTATGTCAGAAGGGT
The DNA here is from genome assembly GCF_040938485.1 of Diadema antillarum. Taxonomy (NCBI): domain Eukaryota; kingdom Metazoa; phylum Echinodermata; class Echinoidea; order Diadematoida; family Diadematidae; genus Diadema; species Diadema antillarum. The sequence goes on from NW_027272202.1 coordinate 168,261, forward strand.
ATTTCAGACCAGTTATAAAATGAGTTTGGAAAAAAAGAGTACAATTTGACAAGAATGAATGACAATAAAAAATTGGGTAAAATAAGATCAAAACCAAGAAAGTTATGAAATTTCGTAAATTTGCTATTTTTCTCTACGACAGTTCATGAGCAGTTGATATGAATATGTATGAGTGAGCTGATAATCTCATCACCTCACAATTTCCCCTTGATCATTTACAACAAAAACCACACACACACAAAAAAAAATAATTTAATTTCTCAGGTCTTAATTCTAGATTGAATGATATCAAAATAATGACCAGTCAGGTATATCAAGGTTTCAGATTGGGGCATTAAAAAAAAACTGAAAAAAAAACTGAAAAAAAAACTCTGAAAAAACTGAAAAAAAAATCATGATTTTACGTACATACTTATGTCAAAGTGTGGAGGGATAACAACATCAATTCTCTCTTTCTCTATTTGCATGGCAATATTGACTGTGAAAGAACTGTTATAAAAAAAAAAATTAGCGAATCTCTGAAATGTCATATCTTTCTTCACAATTTAATAACTTCTTTAATTTTCATCTGATTTTGATCAAACTCCCACTGTCGTGCTAGTAATAGCTTATTTTTTGTAGACCAGCTTTCTCCTTGTGACGGATTTCCCCTCTAAGTAGGCTTAGATTTATGAGGGAGAAGGAGACCACTATAGTACTTTTTCATGACATAAGCCAGGGCTCGACACTAACTTTTTTGTTTGGTGGCCCGATGGGGCCACCAAAATCCTCAATTTCAAATTTTCGGTGGCCCGAAAGAAAAATTTGGTGGCCCCGAAAAAAAAACAATAAAAAAACATTAAAAGTCCTGTATTTTAATGAGTCAAATATCTAAGTTTTATCCAGTCATAGTAAGAATTGGAAGTTGGACATACATCTAGGCCTACTCATAAATAAACCTCAACAAACTCGCAACACTCACTCTCAGGCACTCATTCAGTCCTTTTCATCCATCCTTTAAACAAATATAACTGCTAATTTCCGGCGCAAAAAGTTACGAATTAATTGACGTACTTTTCAAAAAATTTTGGTGGCCCGAGGCGGGCCACCAAATTTGCCCTTTTTTGAAATTTGGTGGCCCGACTTTCAATTTTGGTGGTCCAGGGCCACCGGGCCACCGTTAGTGTCGAGCGCTGCATAAGCCTCATGGGATATACCGTCTAAATCTTTTAGCAATCAATATTAAGAAATATCAAGAGAAATTCAGCTTTCCAAGAAAAGAGAATTGACACTAAATATTGCGAGTAAAACACAGGAGTCACGTCAACATGAATGAATTCAGATAACTTGCAACGTTGACAACATCTTAACCAAACAATATCACTATTCCTCTGAGCAGGAAGAGTGAGCCTTTTTGTAGGAACACCAGAATCACAAAATGAAATAATCATGACTGTGCACCTTTAAAAACATGTGGTGTCCGCACTGGCAATTTTGTCACATCGCGTGAGATAGGTCAGTGTTTTCAGGCTCTTGAAGACAAGATAATTTGTTCTTGAATTCACACATAAAATGGGAGGTACCTCCAAACTCACTCGACTCGTCACACTCGACCACGACAGAATCAAGTGATTGGCTTCGAACGAGAACGACAGCCCCTCAGCCGATAAACATGCAGTCAATGACAATGTACGTCTTATAAACAGAGCGCCATCTTCAGATGAACTTTGACAAGGCACGAGATTGTTGACAGCGTCATGAACCGTGCGGTGTGACGAGTCTGTATCGTGAGAAGTATATATGGCATACACAAACATTGTATGTAATTATCTCAAGAGGCTTCGTAAAGTTTCGATATGTCAAGCAAACCGGCAGTTGTTGCGTGTCTAAACTTGGAATTACGGAAGTAGAAAAAGAAGAGTGGACAACATGCTTAAATAGTCACTTTCGTGATCGGAACTGACGATTAAATACGTCATGACAATTCATTGGAGAAGAAAGAGACAGTGTTGTCATACTGGGATACAAAATAATACATTGCCTGGGAGAAAGAGGATTTCTCTCATGATGTTAAAAAAGAAAACAATTTTCTGCATTCCTGTCGTGAAATATCTACTGCTATCATTAATTATGACAGAAAATGACTAAAAAATAAATGTACGTATCTATATAATTATACATTTTTCGGGTCTTTTTGTCTATATCACATCAGTCGCAGCTTCTTCTCAAACACTCAATATCATTCCATTTTGCCCATTTCCTTTTTATTTCTTCGTTTTATTCATATGATTTTCCGTGGTCAATGCCACAACACACTACCCCCTGTACAGACTCTAACTATTAAATCTTGAAAAAAGGAACAGTACTTCCTGGTTTCTGTGCAGCATGATCTACAGTCACGTGGTAAACATGTCATTAGCCATATTAACAGCCTCAGAGCTCTATTTACGGATCTAAACAGCCAATGTTCATTGCGCCCTCTACGTATTCATTAGCGACCACGCCAACATCTCTGGCTTTAAAGGGGAAATCGAATCCAAATATAAGTTAGTCTGAGATGAAAGAGTAAAATATCAAAAGTTCAACAGTATAAATTTGATCGAAATCGGATGAAAAATAGGGAAGTTATGACATTTTGAAGTTTCGCTATTGACTATTGACAGATTTTAGAACGGAGCTCATTATGAATTTGAAATTTTTAGTTTAAAAAAGCTACTTAATTTCACAGAAAGGCAACTTTGTGAATTAGAGGAAAAGTTGGATCATAAGAATTATATTTGATTACCTGTGGATGCACAAATTAATATGCTGAGGTAATGTTACATTCAGAGAATATTTTGGATAAAATCTATTTGAAGTATCAATTTATGTGATGATATGATTTTGACAATTAATTGTTCGCACCCTTATTTTCTATGTTCGTACATCCTGCTCTCTATATGTCTTTGTGAACTTTTTTAGATATTTGAAATGAAATAAAGTCCCTCGAAGGAGGATAAAGAAAAAAAATTGGGGGGAAACAGTTCTTGAACAGTCAATATGAATATGCAAATAGCAAAGTGAGCATGTCATTCGTTCACAACTTACCATATAGGCCTAGTGTGTGCATCAAATTTTGAAATTTCCAGTTTTTCATTCAAACGCAATTATGCCCATGGCTCAAATCCTCATATATCTAAATGATCACTATTCTGAAGTTATTCAACCCAGAATAACGTCATGTTTCATACTTCAGTGACAGAAACATTGAATTTTTGTCAATTATTTTGAACACGATCAATGGAAAATTGTGAGGGTATGATGTGGTTAGCTCACTAATTTGCATATTCATACCCACTGTACAAGAACTGTTTTGGAGAAATTATCAAAACTTCAAAATTTCATAACTTCCTTGTTTTTCATCCGATTTCAGTCATAGTTTTACCCTTGAACTCGTAAAATTTTACTCTTTTTTTATCAGACTAACTTATATTTGGACTGGATTTCCTCTTTAATAGGGCGCTGAACTGTGTATTGACCGATTCTGTGACGCGCTTTGTGTATTATCGGCATGGGCAGCGCCATAACTGCGGTGTCCCGGCCGACCCCCCCCCCCCCCCCTCTCTCTCTCTCTCTCTCTCTCTCTCTCTCTTTGTCGCTCCTAAATTGTAATTCTATCATAACCCACAGTGCTGGTACTCCTGATATGATGATTATTTTTGGTACCCATATCTCTCCCTATTCATCCCTCCATTCACATAATTATTTCGTCATCCTATATATAACCCCCTACCTCTGCCTCATTTAACATTTTTTTTTTTCATATTTAAGTTCTAAACATCGACAGAAAAGCGTTCGTTTGGATGTGTATTGCAACATGCAAACGAGGGGACTCTTTAACACAGACGATATAGGACACAAAACATTCTATGACGCGTGAACGGGGACTTTCGATACCTATTGTTATATCCCCACGGCTAACGTCATTCGACGGGTGGCTATTAGGCTGTCTTTGACTTTGTAATGTGATACAGTGTCACTCTCAAAGTATCCCTCACCGTGACACACATCCTACAACTCTCACATTTGAAAAAAAAAAATAAGATCATCTAAGGCCTTGACCCCGCTTGTAGATGATGATAAGAATACCGTAATTTGCGGGCAAAAAATAATTCGGGGGAAGACCATCAACAATAAATTAGCGACGAGAGCTTTCATCAGGCTTTGTAACAACTACAGATGTGGTTAGTGCCTGCGAAGTCTTCCAGAAAGTACAACTAAAATGGAGACTGAATGTACATTTCGAAATTGTTTGTTTTGTTGAATTCAGCATTCACAAAGACATTCAATGTTTGCTCAGAGATCGTGTAAAAACACAAAACGAAAGTGTAATTGAACGTACTGACCCTGAGGATAATAATATTCCTTTCGTCATACTTCTTGGTTTTCACTGGTTCCTTGACAGCATGACATGCCTTTTACGACTTTCTTCTGAAATAAAGCAAATCTTGGTAGACAATTTTAGGAACCGTCTCTTTAAGATCATTTCCACAAACAAGCCCTTAGATTTGGCTTTGACTTATGACATAGGCTATGTCATATAAGGCATGTGTGAGTGGAAACTTATATGCGATCGCAATGTCTCGCATGGCAGATGTGTGAATTGGCCAGCGCGATCGACGAAGTAAAATTTAATTTGATTTAATTCGGTATAAAAAGATATTGAACAGATATGAGCTGCTTTAATTCGGGGCATATTCGGGGTGGGGGTGGATATTACTGGACCTTGGGATGTATAGACACCCCTGAGAACCCTGGGCCAATATTGTATCAAAATACCCAGGGAAAGCAGTCAATGATTATGTACAACATAAAGCCTACAGTAAACCTCACGTAGAGTCAGCATCAGTCAGGATCACATAAAATGTCACGTCGACTAATCGCAAAATGACAAAATCTTTTTTGATTTTGTTTGATTCTGTCGACGAAAGAGGACAAATTGCTGACACCACCGTGCGTATTTCTTGGAGGCTTGCCACGGTCTCCATCCAAACCTCCAACACACGAAGCTTGTAACTTGATGTATTTAGAGCTGCATTATTGTTGTATGTAGTTTCGTATCGCGCCATACGTTGCTCTGCATTCATAGGTATTTTCTTCCAGACAGACACGAATCGTTGTTACCTTATGACACCGGAAACAGGGTTTAGTCGTGGCCAGTGTAAATATAACGCCATTCGGCAATTGCATTCGTCTGACATTTCCTCTCATTATTGTTATAGCGGATATTCGTGGGCATGAGGAACAATAATCGAAAACCACTGAAACCAAACTATGAATAGCTGTTTGAACAAAGAACTCGCTACGATCACTCTTCTGTGTGACCTTACCCCGACTATCGATATGTGTAGAAAGCCACAGGACCGTGGACATTACGATGCAACCCCCACTTCCATGAAAATTATTTAGTTTCATGGTTGGGTCATCGTGCTGACTCCTTCACGCTCTCGGTATCGTACGGTGTGCAATACGAAAGATTGAACCCCAACACTATCTGATGCTCCTCATCTCCACCCCCGCCTCTCCCCTGCCATCTGACAGGCCAGGGGTATAGCAGAGAGATCTTTGTTGGCCCAGAACTCTTGTATAAATGTCTATACATTGACACACATTCATAAAATGTCACAGACGCCACATTTATACATTTTAAAGTCATTTTAGTGTTTATGCATCCGTTTCGATGCACTGAAATAGTCATCAAGACAATGGAAATTATGAACATGCTTACACGATAGTTCTGTTAAGACAAATGATAACACTATATGATAATCATTCTTTCATCGTTAATTGTACACTTTTTACCTTATGTCAGAATAGTAGTCAGACAATATCCTTTTAAGGTAATTCACGGAATCAAGCCTAATGATATTCCGCTATCACTGGTACACGTATAACCATTGCCAACGTCATGATTATAACCGCACTGTGCCGAAAGTTTAGCTATTATTATCATTATTTTTTCCTGCAAACAGTTTCTCTTTTAGATGAATGTCGTCAAATTATCACTTCCGATCATCGGGCGCACTGTTTTATTTTCTTGTGGTTTTCCTCCTCACGATAAGCATTCCTAGTTTCAAGTTATTTTCTATTCTCCGGAAATCTATTCTCCGGAAAACCTTCCGGACGGACATGATATTTACCTTTGGTTTAATATGAAGCAGGGCGTAGTAGCATCCATTTGGTTCCGGAGGCGTAGATTTTTGGTGGTGTAGTCTATATTCATGTCTTGCTCTATATTTGGTTTGGATTGAGCGTCGTACATTATGGACGTTAACGCGCTCTAGAAACTGAGTGCTATGCTTGTAAGTGGCAAAAGCCCTCGACTGCAAGTCATCCAGGGTGTTCTCAATGTGTCATGTTATACACTTACCATAAAATGTTGCAAATCATTATTTTGTCTGTAATAAAGTAAATAATCATGTAGGTAGTAACTCAAACTCACTTTGTCTGTGACTCATAATATAAAGTCTCACTTTTCTTAATATATAACATGTTTGTTTGTTTTTTTTTTCTTCGAAAAAGATTCATACTCTGTATATTGACTTCATATTGTTTCCGATTGATTTTCATGCAAAATTACACAATAACATCCTGGAATATATAGTCATAATGAAACAGAAGCTGCATGTTTACTACCTAGAACTCTCAGCGCCAACGTGGAAAATGAAATGTGACACTATATCATTATGATTATTTCTATGGAAGCTCTCGAAAAAGTTTTGCTCACAGCGCCCAGTCTCTATTCTAGCCTCAAACTCGAGCGAATAGTTATTTGATCTAAAAAGCGAGGCGTGATAATATTGTGCATATAGCAATGCATATACCCTCGGACTCTATATCAAAAGAAAGAATAGGGATTTAAGAACTTTAACTTCAACTTTGACCCTTTCATATAAAGTTTACGCACTTGAGTAATTGTCAAGGTATGGAGAAAAAGTGCAATTTCTGTATTGAACAGTAAATTGTAATCATTTTCATCTGGCCTTTGATTTATAAGAGAATCAATGTCAGGCAGAACATACATAAATATGAACTAAGTTTAAAGATAACTTGAGCCACTTCAGAGATATGGAGAAAGAAGTAAGTTCAGCACTTTCACTTGATCTTTGACCTTTTGACCTTTGACCTTCTTGGCAAAAAAAAAATCCCAGACAATCTCTAGTGGGTTATACATGCATACATCAAGTTTTAAAAAAATAATCCTGCTGGCATTGCATAAATACAAGGAAAATAGTAAAATTTTGAAGTATTGCCCTTGACCTTTGACCCCTGACCTTTGACCACATGAACCCCAAATTCCCTAGATAACCACTGCCAGTCAGTACATGCATATATACTTTGTTCCATAAAGATATAAAAATCTGCTGATACCAGAGAAAATTACCAGCCACTCCCAAACGAATATCAAGAAGGCAAATAAGTGGCCGTTGGCTGCGTTTAAGACAGGTGGTCGCTGTAGGCAAGGTTCTATACAAAGGATATCTCCCCATCAATTGAGTTTGTAGAGCAGTTTAAAGGTATAGGTGGGCGCTGAGAAAGGTTTTACTAAGTTTGTACTATTATCATCATTCATATTATTATCGCCATCAGCATAATCTTCAATAGTATTCACCATCATTATCGTGTTTGCCCTTTGACCTCATTCGTTTGACCACTATAACTACATAATCGCTAATGTAAACCTTGTTAGTAAAAGTATCTGCAAATGGCATGAATGGAGAATACTACTTCAAGATATTGGCACTATAATTACGGGTTTAAATAGCTTGGCTACACCAGCGGCTGGTGAAAAGACCAAACTCTGAGCCATCGTACATTCAAGCAGTGTCTATCTACCTTACAAACAGCACAAGCATGGCAAATTATTTTCGCGATTTGAAGAATACCAATAGCTTTTATCTCGATGAATTTGCATCACTATTGGTCCTCAAGGCCGTATATGTCTTCACTGCTGGTACGCAATTTCCTTCACCTTTCACTTCCATTGAGACAATATTATTAACATAAGAGCACAACGCTATCTATAGTAATGATGTCCATTCTAGTGTAACACCCCCCCCCTCAAAAAAAGACAATCCCATGCAATTCCCTTCCTCTTAAGAAAGAGTCATAAACAGGAAAAAGGAAGGAATATGATGAGGGTGCGGCGTTCTGTGTAAAATCATTGATACCTAAAATGACGATAAAACATTAATTGGATGTAAACGTCACTATGGTAATCACTACACATTTGAGAAGTTGGTGAATGCAATTGAGTAATGAGTGTATTGCAAGGTCTCTGCGGATTCTAATCAGAATGATAACTGCGACTGACGTCAAAATGCACTGCCCTGCATGTGTACGCCGCTTTGGATCCGGGGCAAATCAATGCGAACAGGAGTTAATGATCGTTTCGTTTTCTGCTCGGCTGGTCTATGCAAAGAAAAGACGGAGAAAAATACATTTCGATTCTTTGCTGATTGCTATCCCTGTCTGTATTGGCGGGTGGGTGAACGGGGGGGGGGGGGGGTGAACAATGCCTTGACGTCACATGCTTTTGTCAACAGAAAAAATGAAAGAACCGTCATTGGTTGCGTTAAAATACACTCAGGTACTTCCCCAACGGTTAGGCACACTTCAGTGCGGCTCTGAACTTGGGACAAACGTGAAACATTCAATATTTTCCCATCACTGTACTCTACATTTTGCCTGTCCGGGGAGACCATAGAAATAATTACAACCATGGATAGGAATTTCGACGGATTTGACGTTCATTCCGATGCATTTAAGATATTTCAGGAACGGACTTACTCTAGTATACTACGGATAAAATTTAATGACGCGCGCTTTTCAACCTCAGAAAATAAATAAGTATCCTTATCTTCAGCTTCCGACCCCCCCCTTTTTTTTGCCTACTTTGGATATTCACCTCTCCATGCTACAAGTGAAGTATATAACGCATTACCAATAAGTTTTGTAAGATAGATAATAACAAATTGATGCCTTTTAGAGACACGCAATAACAAGTAGTCAAAAATAACGAGTACAATTATCACTCCACAAAAGTCTAGAGGAAACGATATGTTAGTTAACCACTAATTTCTTGAATATTTTGCACACTAGTCTTTACAGTTTACCCCCCATTATCATACGATAGTTCCTGATAAATTTCTTTCATCTAGATTAAACTTGGAGTTATGTGTGTTTTCCTGAACTTTTCTTACAAGCTGTAGTAATGCAGTTTATTACCCACGTTGGCTCGTGTCATTTCTCCTATATAGATGTATCGGGTGTGTTTGGTTTGCAAGTCTTTCGAGCTCTCTCCTGCCTTCTCTTTGTTTTTGCATATCAATAAAATTCAGCTCAAATGAATTCAATTCAATTTAATTCAACTCAAAATAATTCAATTCAATTCAATTCATTGCAATGCAATACAATACAATCCAATCCAATTCAAACAATCTTAATGCCCATTATACAGTAATACAAGGTAATATACATAACGCTTACATAAGTAAAGAATTCCAATCACACAAATGTCAATTACTTAGTAGGTATAACAATTTTGTCTTTATATTTTGATAAATGAACAAGTAAGCGATTGAAATTATATGTTTTTAAAACTGATTACGGAAAAGAGAAATCCATAAGAAAAGCATTAACTTGTAAATTCTGTAAATTACTCCAGAAGATAAGGACATCTCGAGATCTGTCAAGGACTCTATGTGCGAAAATGTTGACATTATGACGTCAGACGAAACGGACATAGAAAAAGGACTATAAATAACCAGGGAGGTGACCCCTCCCTGATATAACAAGGGTCGACTAGAACGAAAACGAGAACGGAACTGGCGGGAAGAACAAACCACAGATAGACATTAGAAAAGGAAACAAAAACGAGTGGTCTACAATTAGTTTTTTTTTTTTCGGAAGATCGCAAGGCATGTGTAAAAACTAGAGATTCAATAAAGGTTTGCCAACATAAAGCCGAGACTATTGACATTTCTAGATAATACGTTCTTTTTTTTTTGTCTTTGTTAAAATGACATAAGCGATTTTTTTTTCAGTTTTAATTTGTTTGTTGCATGTTCTTTGACAGGAATAGAGAACATGGTAATATCGAAACTTCCTTGTAATGATTCCTTTTGAAAATAATATTTTTGTGAGAGTTCTATATTGCTGGTCTACCAATTGTCAACTTCAAATGTTTCCCTCACGAACCTTGATTTTTTTTTTCAATTGGCAAATTGCATGACTATACTAACACAATTTCTTTTCTAAATCAGCGAATGCATTGGAACAATAAGGAATTTAAGACTTGATAACCCGCATATGAACAGGTTTGGCCTATTTTACTTCGAAATAATAATGTACAAACATTGTGTATCTTTCAAACTTTTTACTATTTATTATTATGTGGAACGTGACTTTCGTCAACCATGTGGCTGGAATGATCAACTCATAAAATTTTGTACATTTAATATACATCAATGAAAGAGCACAAGTTCAGAACTCTTTTGAGGTGATAAGCCCTTCTAGTTGTAGAGGTTATCAATGACCTTATGCAAGAATTCAGTTCGACTTTTTTTTCAATGAGATATATAAAAGCTATAAAGAATAAAAGATACAAAATATAAATATTTCACACCTCCGTTGCCCAATCCCGGCCGCTATACATGGCAGAGTTTGTAAAGGACGTGCAGCAAGATAAGAGGTGCGAAGGTCGAACGTCAAGAAATCTCGAACAACAGATAGCATTCGTTTCGCAATCAATAATGTATACAGAATACAGGTGATGTGATATATATGCCTACATGTTTTACTAACGCCAAATCAAAAGTAGAAAAAAAAATCAGGAATCGGAGAAGACCACAACGAATCACATGTTCTCATTGTTTTGAATATCAATTCAATTCTGACAACCAGGTGTAAAATGGCACACCTTCTGCGCCATCACCACCCTAGCAGGGAGGTAGTGCTGACCCCAGTCATCACCACCTCGGAAATTAGGGAGGCATGGTGTCTTATTAGACATCGTGAACTGCCATTGCCATACGAGGCAAGAATTTCAGACATACCGCAGTAGGTCCAATATTTCTCTGGATTAGAATTAGTGTTTCACCTATAATGTCACACGACAAGGTAAATTAGATCCTGCATTTTCGTACACATGTGCATTAATTTTGCTTTCGCTTAAATTTGAGATATACGGTGACCGGTTACTGCAATGGCAACTCGACATTTTCTCCTGCGACAATTGCTCCTGTCTTACCTTCTCCAAGGACTGTGGGTTATGGTTAGGATTGTGATAGGGTTTTAGGTTTGGTTTGATGTGAGGATTAGGATTTAGTTTGTGGGTAGAATTTATGTTTGGCTGAGCGTGCAAATATTAACCCACGGCAGCAATTGTCGCAAGAGCAAATGTCATGGAACCATGCATGCATGGTGGCTATCCAAGACAGCGTCGAGGGAGTGAAAAGAAAGGTTAAGTGTACTTTACATGCCCGGGTATTGTGCTCGTTGCTGTGAAATACAGTTTTCGTTATCAGATACAGAGAGTTGACGCATCTACGAGTGAATGTTAACAGTGTAAGAAAATCATCCACAATCTACCAATATTTCAGCTAAAAAGTGAAAGTTTTCAAGAGCTGAAATGGGTTGCATTGGTATAGACATTACTATGACGTACTTTTGCGACTTGTGTTGAACACACGAACGTCAGCGGAAGTCGATAACAACAACAGTGCACACTCAGGTAATTCATCTCATAGTTGGATTCATATGTCCACAATGCCACTCATGTCAATATATAGAGTTGAGTTGAGTTTATTTTATTTATACACGGAAATAAAAGCCTGCTTTCAGCTGGACAGCTGTTTTTCAGCAAGGCCGTGTTTCACATCGAATAACAAAGTATACATACACACGGCAAAAATGCAAACATATGCAATGACATACAATAAATAACAAACACTGAACAAGTTACAAAGAAGATCAATGAGAAAAAAAGAAGAAAAGATTCAGATATTAAAAACAAAAGAGAAAATACATTAGTTAGATGATTCCGGTGCTGTCACTAATGTCATGGAGTGATTGTGTCATTTTAAGAGGAACAATAAAAATGGGGAAAACATCAAAAATTATTTCTTGCAGCTAAAATCAGCAACATGTGTTTTCTTAACTTTTCATTGTGCGCTGAGAATTCTAATTTCCATACAGAAGTGTATGACCAAAAGCACATGTATGTGACATGCTATAGTCATTATAGACTATATACGATATACAGGTTACAAAAAATAACCAACAAGCAGAACTTGCGAACGTGCGCACTCGGATATCTGTAATTGTAAAGGCAAGAGGAGGATCAAACACGGGAAAACACCTAGAGTCAAAAAATTCAACTCGTTTTATGGTATGTATACGATTGACAAAAAAAAAAATCAATATATAGTGCGGTTGTGGGGAGACTGGAACCTTGTAGATAGAGTTTGTCAAATTACACCTTAATCAAAACTCCCAAAATGGTGATATTTCGTAGCATGCTAGAATGTTATATTCTGTGCTCGAGGAGCATGCATGCACTGCGCGGATTTCCTGCAGGTCCCGAATATTCTTGCATGACATTTTACCGTACTGAGAATGACCGGAAATGACCTCAAATTATCTCAGTTTCTATATTTCGTATTGCTTCCGTGTCCTTTTCAGAAACCATGAATTAGACCTGATAATTTTATATCGAACATTGTAGTATATAAAAGTCACAAAGTTAAACATTATGCGGGACGATTTAAGTTTCCCGCCACTAAAGAAACCGGATCGGCATTCTATAGAGAGAATATTAGGTAATCGGTGTCAGAATTCACATATCCAGACGAAGAGCACACAAAAAGTCAGATATATAATTATCACGCGTCCGTTTATTAATTGGGCACTCTCATAAGCTCATTAAAAGCAGACCTTCTAAATGAGACGAAGTCTACGTCATGAATAGGGACAGACAAACGATGAGTATATTATTATGTCTGATGAATACGGGGGTATTATACTTTAAATAATCACACTGTGTGGATAAATCCCATCCAATCTCGAAACAGTTATGTAGCCTGTTGGTAACAGGGATCGGGTGTAACGCGTATAAAAACTGTATAAGAATTCCAATATCTCAGAGTCGATGGCTTCAGTTTCAACACACCCCGCAAACTTGTTATTTCTACAAACATAACAAGAGTTTGAACAAACACAACATGAGTTTGAACAAACACAACTTGAGTTTGAACGAGTTTGAACGCTGTTGAACGAGCGTGTACAGTAGCAAAAAAAAAAATACACTGTCAGGCTGTTTTTCTAGCTGGTTTCGATATTGTCGAAGCGTTGACTGAGCTCTACAACTTCATTATGATCAATGCAAATACAAAATGTACACACGAACATAACAGCACACAGAACACATCAGCTTTTTTTACATTCACAAAAGCCTGATTCGAGCGTCCTTCAGTACATACATTCATGCCTTTCCTCTCAGCGTCAAAACTGCAGGGTAATAAAACTCAGAATGCAAACATTGATATGAGCAGAATATAACCAGTGCAGTTTGAGGAAGATCGGACGATCCATTTGAAAGTTAAGATTTCTTGTTTTAACGTTTTGGTACGATACAATCGTTGGATATGAAGACCGTAATAATTCGTAATGTCGCCAAGCGAAAAAAAAGGCAATATCTAAAAGATTTTTTTTTTTAAATTAAAAAGAACACATTCCTTCCACTTGTTACCCACATAACGTCAAAGGCAACGTTCCCCTTGCATTCTGACACAATATAAGCCAAGTATTCACTTATGTCATGACGCTAGAGCATGGACGAATTAAATGCTTAATTCTTACGTCACTTTGATTGACGAAGAAAAAAACCCAAAAGGACCAAAACACAAAACGAATACAGATGACAATTCGAGAAAACAAAAGATTGGATTTTACAAGAGTACGATTCTCTGAATTGACTGGACAGTTGTTGAAATTGAATAAAGAGATGATGACAATGGACTGAAAAAAAAACCAAACAAACTGGTATCTCCACTAAACGTTAAATCAATTTGTACACAATAATAATTGAAGCGGCAGATTCATCTCATTATGTTATTTTTGCTGGGCTGTTGAAGAGACGAAAGTAGAAACGTGTCTACTGATAACTCACAATCACTTTATCATAATACCAGACAAGGTAGAAAAATCAATAGTCTTATATTACCACAGGACTATAAGCCATTGCATGCGTTCCATTTTATTAATTGACGAGTTAAAAAGTAGCAAGTATAAATCCGCAAAGACGGAAGCGGTGTCTTCATAAGGCCCGGACAACACAAGAGGAAACACATTAGTTGGAAACAGATAATTACTAGACTGGCCATGGCATGCTGGCAGTGAATTTCTGGATACAAATCTATCGATACAGAAAAGGCTAATTATGAAGTAATCCATTTCATTACCATAATTTAACACATAGACGATCATCTGATAATAATTGCTGTGCACAGGCTTGGTGGTTATGTTTGAATCAAAAGCTATTCGTCATTCAAGATTCTGAAAAAAAAAGAAGCTATAACAATGCTGTAACTGTTATTTTGCGCTTCACATCCCACTTGCATTATTATCATGGACGTTAGTAGGCGGCCGATTGTAATTCGTGTAAATAGTGATGTAGTCAGTGGTATAGCAAAATACGCCTCTCCGTACCTTGAAATGACACTTTCGAGACAGTACAAACCAATTTCGCTTTCAATCGACACCAAAAGTGGTCTGTCAAGCGAGAGTCGTTGAGACTTGTTAGTTAAATTCCTAAAATATATTCACAACAAATTGATGCCTCATCTTCCTCTTCCTTGCATTGTTTCAGTTTTGAGACTGTTCTGTTTAAATTTGTTGCTTTATCCATCTGTCTAGCGCTGTTTTCATATATTACCCAAGCTAATATAGGATTGCCAATCGTAACGAGTATATAAAGCCTACCCATTAATTGTTTCATTTGATATATACTTACGTAAGTGATTTGGTATATATTTATGACGGATAGATTGTATCATGTTACAGGACTCTGCGCCTCGTCTCGTTTCGTCGTGCTCCCTGATGAGCGGAGAACAGCCTCTGATTCTTATTAATTTCTTCTCTCTCTGTAATCTTCTCACAGTATCAGTTATATCTCTCAAGATGAGTACAGAAGAATAAGATCCGACATGCAGTAAACCACTACATGAAATACACTCCGTACTAAATCAAATGATATGCAGTAGACAGTTAATAGCTTTGGTTTTAAACCATTGATAAACTTGGATCCGTTCCAGCTTTGACAACCATACTTACATGCATCAGACTTACACAATTATCAGGGCTCAGTGACGAGTTTAAACGCTATTATAGCGCTATTTCTGAGAGGGGAAATACACAGTATGCTTTCTTTTTATTTTCAAGGAGGGCGAAACAACGAAAATGTCTCACGTTACACTGAAATTGCACTGTTCGATCGGTGTTGTGTTTTGTTTTAACACAAGGTTAGGGCAAGGAAAAGACACGAGGAAGACCAATTACAACATTACTGCACTTTACAGTGAAGCAATCTCCATAATTTGTGATGAAAAAGGCAAGATGCAAAATGTTTCTTTGGTGGTATCTTGTATGCTTTCAGATTCAATTGCTGCTGTCCATGCATGAGCAGACATAATACTTGTGTATCGGGTATAATCTCCAACTAGTATATGATATTGTTTTATTAGCCTCCTCAAAATTATGATTTACCATTACGTGAATTATGCTGATTTAGAGGATAACCAATTTATACATTCCCAAGCTGAGCTGGTTGTGCTATGCCTCCCCCATCCCCCCCCCCCAAAAAAAAAGAAAAAAAAAGAAAAGAAAAGAAATATTGGCTTCATCACACTGGAACTCTTTCTAAGCATAGACCGATTCGTGCCTCAGCGGTGCAGGTATATATAAAGACGATGTATCCGTGGGAAAAACAATGAAAATTAATGTTATCAAAGCAAGCGGATGGCATGACTAAAAATTGCGAATGTTGAAGGTATAAATCTGCTACAATGTATTATCATGTCTTTACTGTATGAATCTTCTCACATGAAAAGTATCAGAGCCAAGTAGGCCTACTTTAGATGCGCAACAATTAGAAGAGACATTATATTAAAAAAAGGCTTTTATTGACTTTTTTTCTTCTCAAAACATTGCAATATGAGGAAATATCACAAGAATTACTATACATGAAGACATTTTGTTATCATCTTGGAGTCTTGTTTTTTAAGGGGACGCCATTAGCACCGTGGAGGTAGATTATTTTACACCTTCCTACAATTACAGTGAAACCTCATTATAAAGATGTCAGACAACATGGCGAGATATCTGATATAACATGGTAATTTTGCAGGTCTCATTCATTTCATTTTCTTTTGTTGTAACGAGGAAACTTGAGTGGTCCTAAATATAAGCGGCACGTAATAACGAGGTTTCCCTCCACCATACCCTGTATGAATGGAATGTTGTGCAGTTCTCTGTGGGATGATGCTAATGGGGGTGGATACGTTATTGACAGTTAATCCATTCATTTTTTTTTTAGATGGAGTGAAAAGAATATGATGAAAACTCGAATAATCTTAATATTATGCATATTTTGATATCAAATTCTGTCTCTTTACTGTTAACTATTCAAAATGAATAATTCAAAAATAATAATATGAAATTAATAACTGAACGTTTTATAACATTTATAACCTGAATAATTTTGTGTCTTCAGTCCCATGTAAAGTAGCCAACATTACAATGACACAATTCTCCAATGGCGAGGCTACTAAATACGTGTGGGTTTTGGAACACTTCAACAACATAACGAAGACACAAGCTTTCACTTGTCAATTCTCTATATCATACAAATAGATCTTGAAAATTCTGTACAAGAGACAATGAATTGAAATCTGGGCGTTGTTTTGCATGGAACATTTTCAAATTGCGTGCTACACATTTGACATGCACTCCAGTTCCGTTCTTGTGTCCAAATGATAACCTCAGTTTCGAGGAATAGATCTTCACATTACAAAGTCAGGACTTCATTGATTGAAATGCGCATCATTTTTTCTTTAATTCAATCTTCATGATTATGTTGCTCCCACTGAGCTCAACCCCTCGAAAATGTTTCCTGCCTTCCGTGATGTCATCACGTGTATAAAGTCAGCTGAAATAAGTATATCAGTACATCGTGGTATACACTGCCATGACCAAACGCATCACATCAGCCAGATTAAGGTTTCATTCAAATACAAGTCCATACCTTTCATTTCATTCCTCTCAATCATGGAACATTTTCCACAAAGCAATTATAATGGCCATCATATTCGTGAATGAAAAAGGCTCAGAGGTTTTATTCTGTGATATTGTTTATTTTGTTACTATGAGTTGGGACATTAGCCAAAATTAGATGCATAAAACCAGGCATTGTGATGCTTAGTTCAACTGACTTTACCACTGATGGCATAGAGAAAGGCAAGAGAGTTCTTCAGATCTAAATCAAGTTCACAGTTCTTTTATCTCCAACAAAATATATATACAATGAAACATTGAATACACACAATGACACGAAATCAGTACAACAATTTAAAAAAAACAAGGAAATGTGAACAAAGATACAAATATCACATTTTGTAAGTTTTATGGCAAATTTCAATACAAAGTTGTACAAAGGACGGGACCTGCTAAAAAGCAGGTCTTGTCCATAGTATATGTAGTCTCCTCATTGAAAAAAAAAATCAGTCAATTGCAAAACTAAAACAAAAAAAACTGGGCAAAATACCTGAGAGAAAGTAAAGAGACACAGAATAGTACGCACACACACATACATACACACACACACACACACACACACACACACACACACACACACACACACACATATATATATATATATATATATATATATATACATACACACATTGACAAGTTTACGCGAGGCAGCTCACTTGTAAAAGAAAGAGAAAATATAAGATAAGTGAGGGAGGTTGCACTTACACTTAGTGAGTGGAGAGAGAGAAAGGAGAAAAATATATTTAAACTATTAAAACTCTGCGATATATATTTTGATCAACGTAGACCTATCAATATCAGTAGAGGTTAATATGGATGCAGGGGACATTTCTTAACACCTGTCTTATCATGAGCTCCCGTCGTGGAGACTTATATTATGAGCTCCCTCTATAGGAGACATATCTAATGATAATGTTTGATCTCTTTAAGATCTATCATTGTCTAATTTCATGTCAGTATTATTTATTCTATAGGGCCCCATCTTTTTCTCTTTCTTCTTTTCTTCACATCAACAACAACAACAACATATGTCGTAAGCTCACTAATTCCACTATAAAACATGAAAATATAGGATTGCAAAGAAGGTTGTCTTAAAACATCTAAAAATATGACCATATAAAGAGACCACAGAGTATTCTGATACCCAAAACAGTAATGCAATTAATGATCATGAGATGTTTTTCACAAAATTATCTCTTTAGATATTAATCTGATACAGTGAAAGTATAGGAAAAAATAAGGAGCACTTTTAATGTATCATTGTAGATCGATTTTTTTTTCAAATTAACATTTACAAGCATCATTTTGAAAGGCTATGTACACAATAAAAGTGCAAAGATGGACTTTCTATTTGTTAGTTTTCCCAAAGACTTAAACTATTTGGAAAGTTCAACTTCCTTAGGGAAAACTGTTACTGGGTTCATGATATTCACTTGCAATTGTTCCTTCAGCTTATAGAACAGGTCTTGCGTATTACTCAAGTTGATGCTGTATGAAATCAGAGTAAGCAGATACGAATGGCCAAATTAAAGAAAATA
The DNA here is from genome assembly GCF_040938485.1 of Diadema antillarum. Lineage (NCBI taxonomy): Eukaryota > Metazoa > Echinodermata > Echinoidea > Diadematoida > Diadematidae > Diadema > Diadema antillarum. The sequence continues at coordinate 187,148 of NW_027272202.1, forward strand.
AAAGAGAAAGAGAGTGGCAAGTGAAGTTACTCCTTAAATGGAAAATAACAGAAGACATAATTTCTTCATCTTGGAAAACTGGAATATACATTATGCAATGCGCAAAACTACAGACTATAGCTTGATCAACAGAGCCATGCGTATCCAATGTCTACAAACCGAAAGCTTACTAGCACCGCATGCACGTGTGCACTCGCTTTATACACACTGTACTGTCAGGACTCCGTTGTGGTGGACGGGGATATCCCGCGTGCTATTAATAGACTTGATTCATCACACAGTGCGTATCGGCGACGGCAAAGTAAACGCGATGTTCCCGAGGATGCCACACTTTATAAAAGGAGGGGAACATCGCGGGAACCGTGAATTAAATTCTAGTCTTCGTCAGAACAACAACACGAGTGAAGTCCATTGAATCTGTTAGTGTTACACGAAGAAATCTGAACTAACTTTGTTTACACAGGAAAAAAAAAGGAGAGAGATAGAGAGAAGGGAATAAAAACCGATGATGAAGAAGTGGTGGACTTTGCTTACTGTGGCTCTTCTGCTGCAATGTTACCAAGGTAAGTGATAAATCAATTTACATAAATTCTGGAGTGCGTTATTTTATACATTAAGTCTGCTTCATTATGTGTTCCGACGAGGGCAACTTTGGCTGTCGTTTCTGAATTAGAGAAACATTTTGGACATCATTAGTTTTGTTATTACTAAACTCGTTTGTAGTTAACATCAGCCATCATAAAATGGGACAGATGTACAAGCAATGAGGTATTATTAATCGCTCCTATAACCCACCCCACTCTGAACCAAAGTAAGGTAACCTGTTTCTTACATTGATCGGGTGCATCGCGTATAAATCGTATGATAATTCCAGTATTTCGAGTCAACAACTTCAGTTTCAGCACACATGACACACTTGTCATCTCTACAAACACAAGAGTTTGTCGATAAGCCTGTCCGACTTTTGAACAAGCGTTGTACAGTAGGAAAAAATAACACTGATCAGACTGTTGTTCTATCTGGTTTCGATATTGCCGGAGTGTTGACTTTCTGAGCTCTACAACTTCATATGACACTGCATCACATATCGGCATTTCCACGTGATGTAAATGCACATAAACATAACAAAATACACATCAGCTTTTTGCATTCACAAAAGCCTGATTCGAGCATCCTTCAAACACATTCCATTCGCATTTGTCTTTCCCTCTCATCACTGCAAAACTTCCTAAAAGGGTATTGAAATCCAAATATACATGTGTGGTTTAATCCAAGGCATTATAGCAGGATATATCAGTGTAAAGTTTGAGGAAAAATAGGACAATCCATTCAAGAGTTAAGAATTTTTCGTCGTCTTAGTACTGGAATCGTTGGATATGAAGACTGTAACAATTCGTAATGTCACTATTATAGGCGGTGTATATAGACAATCAGACTAAAAGCAATTATTTTTTTCTTTTTATCAAAAACACAATCTGTCTTGAGGGCAATATGTTCCCTATATATATATATGCATTCCGAAAGAGGTAAGCCAATTAGTATTCTCTTTTATCATGACGTTTGAAAATTGATGAATTTTAATTGGATGCTTAATTCCTCACTTTGATTGACAAAGAGCAAAAACAAAAAAGAATGTATGAAAGATGATAATTTGACAAAATTTCAGATTAGACTTTAAAGCAGTAAGATTCTCTGAGTTGAATGGGAAGTTGTTGAAACTGAATGAAGAGATGACAAAAATTGGACGAAAAAACAACAACTTGTATCTCCTTTACACCTTCAATGAATGAAAATAGGAATGTGTATTCTCTTAACTCACAATCACTTTCCAGTAATATGAGACAAGATAAAAAAAGATAGCAAAGATAGGAGAAAATTAACGTTTTATTTTGCCTCCCGAATATAGGTCATGCATTCTCCACTTTTTAAAACTTTTTTTTTAAATCTTACTGATGATTATATATCGGTAATGACAGATAAAGGAAACACACACTGGAGACAGATTATTATCGTTACTATACTACATAATTTTCTGTGTACGAATCTAGACAGGAAGAGCTAATTATTATGAAGTAATTCATTTCATTACCAAAATAACATGTATATTGTATAGACGATCATCTTAGAATTGTGCACTTATGTTTATGTTTGAATCAAAAGCTTTTCGTCATTCCAAATTCTGAAGAAATGCAACTGAAACAGTTCCTTTGCGCCGCACATCCAACTTGCATTAACGTGGACGTCAGTAGGTGGGCGATTGTAATAGTGATGTATAGTGAGTGGTATAGTAAAATACGCCTGTCTCATACCTTGAAATGACACTTTCAAGACAGTGCAACCCAATTTCGCTTTCAATCGACATTTACAAGTATACCCTGTCTGTCAAGCGAGAGTTGTTGAGACTTGTTAGATAAATTCCTGAAATAGTATATTCAAAAGAGGTTGATGCCTCATCATTCTGTCTCTTCTTTGCATTGTTTCAGTTTTGATACTGTTCTGCTTCAATTTGTTGTTTTATTCATCTATCTAACACTTTTAATGTATCGCTATGTTTCGCGATAAGTACAGAAGTATCCTATATGAGATCCAACATGTAAACCGTCAATTGATATACACTCAATACTGTTGGATGATTATACGGTATAGTTCAATAGCTTTGGTCTTAAATCTCTGATGAACTTGGATCAGTTCCCGCATGGGCAACCATACTTACATGCATCAGACTTACACATTATCGGGGCTCAATGACGATGTTTCTGAGAAGGGAAACGTGTCTTTTTTTCTTTTTCTACAAGGATTGAACAACGAAAACGTCTCACGTTACGTTGCGAATCACTGTTTGATTGATGTAGTGTGTTTTGTTGTTGTTGTTGTTGTTGTCGTCGTTGTTTTTCAACGCATTATAGGTTAGGGTCAGTCGGAGACACGAGGGAAAACCAATATCATCACTGCACTGCATCAGATCCAAGTATCTTATGGGCCACTGTATAGATACATTATAAAAGAAGACTTTTATTGGTTTCTATATTTTTTGTCAAAACATTGCAATAAGAAGAAATATCATACGAACCATCACGTCATGAAGACATTTTGTTATCATCATTTTCAAGACAGGCGTCTTCGTTTTTCAAGGGGACACTGTGTCCCGGGCCCCGTCTTATAAAGCCTTCAAATCGATCACAAGTCCCCAAATCAATCGCAACTTGCATTGCAGCACACACAAAACTTATGATTGATTTCTATCACAAGTCTTTATAAGACAGGTCCCCGGAGAGAGTCACCTTCTCTCACCCTAACGGTTTGCCGGCGGAAGAAATACTAGCACCGTGGAGGTAGATTATTCAGGGAGGTGTGCTCACCTCCCTGGATCATTTTACACCTTTCTGTTATAGTATAACAGTGGAATCTCGTTATCAGAGGTCAGACAATGATAGATCGGATAAGTGAGATATCTGATATGACATGGTAATTTGGCAGGTCCCATTCCTTTCATTTTCTTTTGTTGTAACGAGGAAATTTTGGCAATATTTGTGGTATAGGCCTACATAGCCATAACCAAGTACACCAGCTCAGCAAGATTGAGGTTTCACATTACTCCTCAAAATAAGTTCTGCAATTAAAGTTCATCTTCATTACATATGACATCATAAGAAAGGCTGATTAATTATTTTTAAAATGACACCTGGCTATCACTAGCCATGATTGGGTATACCTTGATGTGCAAAACAACTGAATATGGGGACAGGTCAAAAGTGAAAAGTCACAACAAAATTTATTCTGCTTTTGATAATGTACTGTGTCGATGAAAAGACCACTGTGGAATAAGCACTGCTAATTCATGTGAGCACGTTCAAAAACTCCCATTTCCTACACATACAGATGATTATTTGGTCAACCTTTATCTTTGACTTTAATCTGCAGATACTACTGAAGATCTTGATTCATGGATGAAGCCTGGAATATAACGATAATTTCGCAATGCATTTTTTTCAAGCACCTGCCTAACCTGAAAAGACAAAACAATGGGGATTGTACTGTTTGACACAACACAACACTTGTGCTCAAATTTTCACATTTGAGCTTTCCTTATACTCAGTCGTCAATATGCATTCCAGGAATGCATCAATATAAACAAGTGAGTTGTTATGGTATAGTTGTTAAAAAATTACAGGCTTTCTTGTGATGTCACACTTGAATGAAGTAATGTAGTTGCGAAATATGATACATCAAACTGGAATTGCAGGACTTTTAGAGGGCTTTTGCATATACACATAATTCCACACCTTTCATTATATTCCTCTCATTCTTGGAACATTTTCCACAAAGCAATTATATGATCATCGTATAATGAACAGGTTTTGAGTTTTTTTCTGTGATATTGCTCGTTTGTATACGAGCTGGTACATTAGTCAAGATTAGGTGATTGCATACAGGCATTTATTTTAAGATGCTTATTTCAACTGACTTTACCATGCAGTGATGGCATCACGAAAGGCAAAGGAGTTCTTAGGGTGGAGAGAGAAGAAAAAAAAAGGAATAAAATCATAAAAAATCTGCGATGTATATTTTGATCAACTTAGACCTACTGACATCAGATAGAGGTCAATATGATTGGGATAGATGTCATGGGACATAGCCTACATTCAAAACTTCTTGTATATACACTTGTCTCATGTGCTCACTAGATCCACTATAAAACAGGTTAATAGGGGTGCAAAAAGGCTTGACTCTTAATATTTAAAGATTATGACCATAGAAGACCACAAAGTATTCCGATATCCAAAACAGTAATGCAATCAATGATCATCAGATTTTTTCACACTTTTTTGTTTTCAGTTATCAATCTGACACATTGCGAATGCAGGGGAAAAGATAAACGCTTTTAGCATGCATTACTGTAAATCGTTTTTTTTTTTCAAATCAACATTTCTCAGCATCATAATATCGAAAGGTTATATGTAAACGATAAAAGTGAAAAGATTTTTTTTTTTTTTGGGGGGGGGGTTAACTTCTGTAAAAATTATATACTTTGTGAAAACTTTCACTTAGTTCATGATGTTCGTCTGCAATTGTTCCTTCAGCTTATCTGGTTTTGCGGAGATGCTGAATGAAACAGCAGCGAAAGTAGATAAAAATTGACGGATAAAGGACAATAGAATTAAGGGAAACAGAATGACAAGTGAAATTATCCTATAATGGAGAATAACAGCGGACAAAATCTCTTCATCGTGGGAGACTGAAATACGCATTATGCAATGCGCGAGACTTCCGATCACTAGCGACGAGCTCTTTACCAACTGACCCAGCCTGCGGATCCCAATAGCAGCAAACCGAAAGCTCGTTAGCACCGCACGCTCACTCGATGTGGAATACTCAGCTGCGAGGGGATATCCCGCGTATGCTATTTATAGACTCCTAAATGAATCACCACCGTACAATATGATGCGCCGATAAAAAGTCGCCCTCATTATTCTGACCGAAGTAAACGTGGTGTTCGCATCCTATCGAGTGTCATAAAAGGAGGGAAACATCTATGGGAGAGAGATTTAAGTTTTAGTCTTCATCAGAACGACAGCACGAGTCAAACCCCTCGAAACTGTTGCACCAAGAAATCTGAGCTAAAGTTGTTTGCACAGAAAACACAGGAGAGAGAGAAGGAATTTAAGTATAAACAAGCCCGATGATGAATAAGTGGTGGTGTTTGCTTGCTGGGGTTCTTTTTCGCTTTTGCCCAGGTAAGTGATTAATCAATTTGCATAAATTCTAGAGTGTATAATTCGACACATTTAGTGCAGCTTTGATTGGCATTTGTGAATTAGAGTACACATTTTGGACATCATTCGTTCTTATTCGATACATACTCAACTCGTTTGCAATTAACATCAGGCATTCGAAACTACTACAATCGGCGCTAGCCAAATAGATACAGAATGACACCGTGAGCAAAGTTCACAGATATCTACGCTCACAGTCAATATCCTACTGCTGTTTACACTAGAAGGCATCATTTGGTTCTCCCGAGACATTTTGTAGAATAAGCTAATTCTCACTCCTTCATGACCACAATTTAATACAGCCAAGGTGTTATCTGATACCTCCTTGATACAACCGACAAGAATATTTTAATGGGCAAAATGTGGAAGGCCGGATACATAATGTGGGATCATGAAGCGGGCAACTTCGCAATAAAAAATTCCAATCCCTGTACATAATTCTGACCGGTTGATTTCAAATAGCAGTGTAGTGATTCCTACTATGTATGACTGAAATACGAAAAGCGTAGTGTCTGTTTAGAACTGATAATTCGCATCAAAAACAACACGCTTGACGTATATTCGATAGCAACGATGAGTATGACATTAATGACAATAAATTCCGCCACAAAATGGGATTATTATCACACTTTATTTTTCTTTCTTCTCGAAGAAACAGTGTAAAGTGTACCCTTAATCATCTGCATAGTAATGTTTTGTTGTACATAGCTCAGTGGATAAGACCACGGATTGTCAATCATGATGTTTATGGTTTGACTTAAAACGGCTTTGCCCCATGGAACTTTATACTCGTTGCCGATTCCTTTGGGGTTTGGAGCGGACGCAAGGCCTTCGGTCCCTTGCGATGCTTCGCACGCCAAAAATAGGTGTCGCCAATGGGTACCGCAATGCGAGCATCCTATGGGGTAGCTCAGAAGACAAACTTGCAACCGGTTTTGGCTGCGGATGCACTCAGGTCACGTTCCGTCTTAACCCAGGAATATTTTTTTTTGTTTTTTTTTTTGTTTAGGATTTCTCCGCTTTCCATCATATTATTGTGACCAACACTTTGAAGCCTCGCAGTAGAAAATCAAGACTCTGGTGACTGCAAAAAAAAAAAATAAGTAAATAAAAAAAAGAAGTTGTAAGCTTTTTTTCCCCAGCTTAATTCTAGCTGAAGAAAAAGCAGCAACCGAAGAAAAATAGACAAAAATTGCACTGAATCGCATGGAAACTGAGACACGCGCAAGACAACCGGAAGCAACCCATAATGCAACTGTGACAGGGCTCTGCAGCGTGCGAAGAAGCTTTTTTTTTTCTTTTTTTTTGCGTATTGGCGATACCAAGAGCTGGCATGATCGTGGAATTTTGGTTTCTGTCATCACACAATGTTTGCCATGAATGAAACAGTGGTCTAGATCGTGGGGTAATCGTAGCGCTCTCATTAGATCTTGAGATCAGTCGTGGCAATTGCCTTGAGCGTATAGTTTAATTTTTGAACCGCCCTGGAATCGCATTGAGCTCTGGCAAACAATTTTGAACCGTCCGAAACTTTTCTCGCCTCTTAACTATAGTCCCTACTGTCTAAAAGTTCTGGACGATTAAAAAATTGTCTACTTGGGAACTATGATGTATCTCTTTTTATTTACGATGTGCCATCCTTTATGAAGGAGAAATCGTTCCAACATCCAAAATTGCCCAACTCCATCGCGGTATGACAGAAAGATTACAATACTAAAATAACAAAACTGTCATAAAGATCAATTAGGGAAAGCGTCTTTCTACTGTAGCTCATATTTCTGTGATTCAAAAGAATCACTATTAAAGGGATGACATAGTTTTTGTTGAGGTGGGATTCAGGTTTTAACTTTTTGCGAGATAACTAGAAGACACTTTTACTTTGAAACACACAATTCTAAGAACAATCACGGTTTATTTGATGAAATCGGTTGTGAAATGTGAGGAAAAATTAAATTTCAGCCATTTCAAAACCGATTTTCATCAAACTTTTAGTTCCTCTTAGACAGTTAAGAATTGTATTCTCATTGATATTTTAATAAGTGATTCTAATCATCTCGCAAAAAAGTTAGAATTTTAATCCCCATCTCAGCCAATGGTATACCATCCCTTTAATCTCCAATACAGGTAAAAAGCACATCAATTATTGAGAATCATGCAAGTAAACTCGCATCAAAAAGAGTTTCAGGTCATATATACGATAAAATATGCCAATCGGTGTATGAGTGCGGCCATTTCTGGGAAGCATGAACAAAAATGCATAGCATCGTCCCGTGTCTTATTTCTCGTGAATATACACATCTAGTAAGCGCTGAAAGGCAAACTGTATGTTTACTGTTTCTAATGCTATTGACGTCAAAACTCATATTTCTATAAAGCCACATAATAAAATTAAGCTGTCCCGGTGGATTACCTCTGTGCAAAACCATTACGAAATCTACATGATGGTTTATTTCAGGTCAATATCTCTCTCAGCTCCCTACCCCGATCCTCACCACGCCCCACCCCAACCCCCCCCCCCAAGTTATTAAACAGATCAACATTGCAGAAACGCATCAAGTTTTTTCAACAAAGGCTGTAAGCACATGACGTAGGCAGTCATACAGTGATATCATAGCTAAGAATGAAGTAACGTCCAGATGCCCTAAATTTAGGGGATTACCATTTTCATAGGCCACGGGGATGGCCCGCATAAAAAACAACAACAAAAAAACTTGACACTGTCGAGTGGTAATAAATTTCGCTCGAGTGTCGTCTCAATTAGTGATCATCTCTCGTGAAGTACAGCGAAGCGGACACCACTCTCGGAGAACTAATAGTATTTTGAAATCTGAGCAAAGCGTAGAACATCGACAGGTCTCATGGCGCAGTGGTATCGTCTGCTCGTGGCAGTGCCAGTATTTCTAGCACTTTGGCTCATCCCTCAAGGTATATTCCGCTTTTAGCCTCACGGTTAGCATTTTTGTTTGCAGGTCAATCATTCTCTTGTCCTGCGTGACTATCACACGAGAATAGTCATTACTCTGTTTTGCTTGTTTAATTCAATTAAACACGCGCAGACACACACACACACACACACACACACATCCATCATAAACATTATTCTGTAGTCCCCTCGTGATGCGTACCATAAAATAACTACTGTCGCTTCAAGTGTATAACTGTGTTACATGTGTTTAGTCATGATTAAGCATTTAACACATAATTGAGCTATTTCTCACATCAATTTCGAGAACAGCAAAGATAGAACGAGGAGAATGTTATCATAAAAAATAGTATGACATGCCTTGAATAAAATTAAAAGTGTAGATTGAAATTTACAACTTACCTGCCACCCCTCCCCCGAGCAAGAGCCCAAAGCCAGCTTTCAGTGACGTAACAATATCACTCCTTGATACTGTCCCTTATTGGTTGGAACACGCGTTGCGAAATCCTGCGGGGATTCCCCGATCACTTGCTCAGTTGGCGATGTGCAATCGCTCTGCTTGCAAATTTATGCATCGCAGAGTAACGAAATGACGTCTTGACTGCCGCTGTGCACTCACCCTCGACACACAAACAAAGGTGAAATTTGCTGAACGTTGACTGACCTTGGGTACTAATAAGTGATTATTTGCGTGCATATCATGTGCATTACAATCTACTACTGTTCAAATTGCTTACCTCGATGATATAACATTTGCTTGCACCATCACTGGAATCTGATCTTTTGGCTAGATCGTCTGCTGGTGGGTGAGTCGTGAGTGTGTATTCGATACCTAAAATGGTTCTCTTTCCACGTCCCTGGTCTGTACACGAATGAAAAATGTATTACAACCTGTATTTGTACTGTACTGTATACTCTAACGCGAAATGCGTGTTTCACCAAAGGCGCGGCGTAGATGCTGCTGGTTCACGCGATCTGATCCTGTCGCTATAGACGTTGTTCACGCATGAACTTTACGTCGCGATTAACATAAACAAATCCGACAACGGTACATGAAATACATGTAGCCCTCTTCTACTACGAATACGATACATGCATCATGATGTTTCATTTCCCAAGACGAAAAGCTGTGGAAGAAAAAACTAAACAAAACAGTGAACGCTGTCCTATATATAATATGCTTCAAAACTGGTGTCTAACATAAACCTTTTTGTTGAATAGATCGTGTATATGTCACGTACGGAAACGAATCTGGCAGCGCCATCTATGGGTGCAGGCCTTAGTGTCCATCACATTAAAGGCCAAAGGAAGTTTCAGGGGATATTTTGTAGGAGTGAGCATGAAGGACACTCTTTTTTTTTCGCTCATAATATTTATGTATCTTTCAGACGGGAACTGACTTAGATATTGTTTATGATCCTCAAGATTGTCTCAGTTTAACCACAATGCCTGCATCTGGCGTGCGGAAGCTGGCACAGAACAATGTCTTTCCCCATCCCATCAGCTAATGTTAGTTGAAGTCTCTTCTCACCCAGCTCTTTCAATATCACCACCATTTTTTATTTCTGCCCTGTGTGGCTCATTTTGATATCCTGCCTTAACTAGCTGTCTGTCTAATGTCTGTCTCAGTCAGTCTGTCTGTCTGTCTGTGTGTGGTTATGTGTGCTCTAGGAACTTCATCTCTCGACAGACTCCATTTAACCTGTTGTGGACAGACTGATTTTGCTACAACACACATTTCCCACAGACACCTGCCCGAGTATACTCAGGACTCGTCCTCAATGGGTTAACAATTGCCACCAATCATTTGATGGTCCTGTGTCATACAGACTTGAGCATGAATTCTGTTTTAATTCTAATCCTATATACAATCGCCCATGGAAGTATAACGACTCAGAAAATGGCGCACTATGTACCATGTACTGTAGTGCAACATGAGATTGACACAATCTTACATTTGATTTATTTGCACTTGTTATAAACTGAGCCCATTCATGAATTTACAAAGTTTGTTAGTTATGTTGGTGCTTGCTGTAGTGTTAATATTCATGAGCATGCCAAAATTATCTGACTATATTGACTTGATACCCTTTGTGAGCACATCTATGCCAAACACAGAACAGGGGTCAATCACAAGGCCCCAATTTAATTATGGCATCATATGCAAATTTTGTAATGTATTCCAAACATACAAACACCCTGAAATCTTAATACATGAATATCCTCCACGTTCCTCCAAAATCTCTGCACATCATGATACTTGTAGTATAGGATAATAGTGTTCCGTCATTGTTTTACATAGCATTTCACATCTTAATGTAGGCCTACTGTACTGGTATGGTACATCAAGATGTCCATCCAATGCAAAATACAAATGTGCTCGCAAATGGCTAGAATTGATACTTTTTCAGAATGATGTGTTAATCCATACAGGTACAAGTAATTTGGGCTTCTTTTCCTTTTCAACATAGCTGCAAGCCAGATATGTGGAGGATTCCCCTACAATGTCACTAGGGAGCGATGCTGTGGCAGCCGTATCCACTTGATTCCTCAAGAACTCGGACGCTTTACATGCTGTAAGTGCACTGTTTACTGTGTACATTCCATCATTCGTTGCCTCCAGCTATTTTTCATGGAGGTTCACATTTTCATAGAGCTATAAAAGTTTATCTATGCTTAAGAATCGCACTGTACAGGGGAGGCCGGATCTAGGAATTTTGTAAGGGGGGGGGGGGGGCGAACAATATTTCTGGTGCTACTTCTGGGTTTCATCTCATTTTTTTCATTCATTTCTGTTGTTTTAACAACAAATAAAGAGGGGGCGCGCACCCACTGCACCCCCCTCTGGATCTGCCACTGCTGTATGTACTGGTACCATATTCTGTTGCAAATCTTGTGTGTTAATCAGAAGAAAGGATTCTATGTGTCCTATATTAAGATTGCATAGATACGGGGAATTTTTTCACTCCATTTGGCTGCCTGGTGATCAATCAAGTAGAAATATATTCTGGCATACTTGTCTGTAAATGATATGAAGCTTGTAATGACCTGTTTCAAATAAGATCATAAGTTCTCACACATTGACCAGTTTTGATGGGCTGTACTTGAATTCAAAGGCATTTTGTTTTCCATGCAGGTTCAGTTTTTCTGTATTATTATAAAAAACGTATTGGATGAATGATTAAAAAGTATTCGAATGACTTACCCCCTCACTGGCTCTGTTTAGGTGGGTCTGATTTATTGCCAGCTGATGGCACGTGGGAGTGCTGTGGCGGGGCAAAGCTTGAGAGCGGTACTGGATTAGCATGCTGTGGAGGAAAAGTCATTGATACGGCAGACAAAGTGTGCTGTGGCAACACAAATCATACAAGAAAAGATGGTGAGTTGAGCCATGTTTCTCCAAGATCTTCCTTTTTGTGGAAGGCATGAGGCACGTACATATGTATGTAAGAGAAAGAGAGAGAGAGAGAGAGATATTAAAGGAATATTTTGTTTTTCAAGTACCAATATGGAGAAGGATACAGGGGTGGACCCAGGAATTCCATAAAGGGGAGGCACAAATTGAAGGGGGCACAAACCCCGTTTTTAAAATTTCTTTTGTTTTAACTAAAGATATAGAGGGGGCATGCGCCCAATGTGTCCCCCTCTGGATCCGTCACTGGGATAGGTACTTCAAACAATCTTATAGTTATCCCAACAGTCAGCTCATTGTGATAGATATTATGTATTATTATTGTATTACCAGGTATTTTAGTAATAATTATATCATTTCCAGCACTTTCAGTACTATTCACTGATATGAGGCTGTGGTGATCATATATTGCAATTCAATCTGTCTATAATAACCACCAGAGTCTAGTTGCTGCAACAAACATGAAGCCATTAATTAAAACCCTCACATGTACAGACAGACAGACACACATACACACACACAGATAACTGAGAGAATTGATATTTATTACAATTACATTATTTCACTGTGTGAGGATGAAATTTATTTTAACCAAGGCTAACCAGTGATATGTGTGCTTCTTTCATTTAGGCTATGAATGCTGTGGCAGAGAATATTATAATGCAAGCCATCAGACCTGCTGCAGAGGACGCATCGTCAACGGCGTTGGCTCTTGCTGTGGAGCCACTCAAACGTATGACCAGAGCACAGAGCTCTGCTGCCCCTTCCAAGGCAGTCATCTCGTCCATCGAGTCGGAGAGTTTGAAATCCTGCTCGGAGAGGCACAGTGCTGTGGCGACACATGGATCAATTCCACCAGCATCTGCTGTGATGTAAGTATCTGCCTTTGTGATTTCCACAGTTTCACTAAGTTTTCCTTCTATAGATGTCAGAATGCACAGTTATAGAAATACCATGTACATTTGTATGTCCTTGAGGGAGTTTGCTTGATTTCCTTATATATGTGTGCTGAGGCTACCCCGAGCCGGGTTTCTTTCCATTCCTAAGTGATCTCAGCAATGCCATAGGATCAGTCTTACTGTTATCAATGTTGTTCCTCTGTTCAAATGCAGGGACAAGCACATCCAAGAGATGGGCCAACAGCATGTCATGGAGAGAATGTGTTCAACCCTACAACCCATCTGATCTGTGGAGGAGACCTGCCTGCAATTGTTGAAGGAAAAAACCAGTGCTGCGGAGGCCGATATTCAAGGCCTTTCAATCCTGACGTAGAACCTTGCTGCTCGGACTCCAGTTTCACCTCGCCTTTTAGCTGTTGTGGCGTGACTGGATATGACCCAGCCAACTCCTCCTGCTTAAGCAGCATAAAGAGGTTGGGTTTCCCCGAAGTCTATGGCGTCGGAAATCTATGGCACATTTGCGGTGGAGACCTGTATCCTAAAACATCACAGATTTGCTGCAACGACATCACATTTCCAAAATATGCAGACTCAGCTTGCTGTGGGTCAGGTTAGTCTTTATTGGATAAGTTTTGTGAATTATTTCGATCGTTGTAGACAGGTGGCCACTATAGACAGGATTATTCACATGGCTTTTCTCTTTGGGGATTTTTTTTCAGTGGCCGTATACAGCAGGTGACTGCTGTAGACAGGTGGCCATTATGACAGTTTTGACTATATCTATTTACTAGAAATTTCACTACACTAACTGTATCATGGTTGAATTGTTTGTGCGTAATCTTTTATTTTATCATATGTTTGTGTCATCTCTGCAATGATTTTAATATAATGGGAACTGCGATGAAACAAGGTTGCTTTCACATAAATTTCATCCAATTTCTTTTTCCCTTTGGAAGCCTAACATCAACATTTCTTTGTTCTTTCTGTCCAGTTGGATGAAAATGCTTCAAGTATTCAGTTGTGTATTAGTTATTTGAGTGTATCAGCATTTACGAGATATGAAAGAAAATGACATGAACTGAGATATTAGGACTTCTTAAAATATCAAGTGCATTGATTGTTGAGTATTGTGACTGAAATGCCCATATTTCTTAGATAAAGGGAAATACATGTACTTCAAATTCATGAAATTTGTTGCGTTTGATTGACAATAGACACATGTCTTTAGCTTTGTTTGTCATAAAAATAAACTTTTCACAAAATCTTTGGTACTTTTCCTTTCTTTTGTATTTTTTTTTAAAATTTTCCTTTATCCCCATCATTTGCAGATATATGCTGATGAATGTTATTTTTTATCGTACAGTTTCTTACAGAACTACAACTCAATTCTGCATAAATGGTGATGTCGTCGACAAGATTAACAAGCAGTCGATGATATGCTCCGAGGCGAATGCGACTCAGTATGACCCACGCACTCAGACTTGTTGTTATCACCCTGATGATTCCTATTCCATGGTCTTTGATGGTACTAGAGGAACATGCTGTTTGGTCAGTGAGACAGAGGTCATTTTGACTGACCCTTCAGTGCAGACTTGCTGTCAAGGTTAGTTAAACTTCTAGAGGAGTCATCCATATCTTGGAATATCTACTTCAAAACCATGTTTCTAGATACGGCTGTGACATCTTGTAGATACAATGATTTACAAATTCCTGCATAGATAGATTTGACACGCATAGAAGTTTACCTTGATCTGATGTAGTGTTCAAGATGACATATACATACCTCTCATATCAGGTATTTATGGTTTTGTTTCTTACTCAGTAAAAAAAAAACCACATTTCCAATAGCACACTTTACTGATCAAATACAAAATACTTGACAACGCTCAGACAATTTTGTATGCTACCAGCTGCTATGAAGATGTGTATTTAATTGTCCAATCAAGATTGCCCAGGTATTCAATGGGAAGCAGTGAGTGCAAAAATATTTGTGTGTATGCCAATTGATATATCATTGCTTCTGTTTTAAAGATGAAACATAGTATTATGTTCTGGGCTATGAAAATCTCTCTCACACTGCCCGCACCAAAATCATTTAAATTTGTCCCAGTTATACAAGCACAAATCAAGCTTGCACTGAAAATAATTGAAACTGGGGATGTTGATGCCCAGTGGTATCTATATGTGTAGTATTATGGTCAGAGGTGGTTGAAAAATGAAGAGAAATCCTCATGTTTCCTTTTGTCTCTCTTCTGTCACAGTTGTGTATGGCTACTCTTATGACAAAGTCTGGAATGTTCCGGACGCACCGGAACTCTGCTGTGGAACAGAGATTCCAATTTCGGGCAAGCAACTCTGTGATTATCCTCTGCAGGAAATTGTGGATCTGACTGAGAGCCGGCCTGATGATGATGCAGTCTGTGCACCATGGCACAGAGAGAATAGAGCCAATTTTCGACAGACATATAACAGCCAGAAAGAGGTAATGATCCTTATTGTGAAGATGACATGTACGAGGTATATCATTCATGTTAATTAGAGGAAGTGATGATTTCAGTCGGTAGAGATGGTATGACATTCATTCTAATATCCATGGAGATGATACAGTATGTATTTTTATGAACTGAAATTTACATGGCTACCACTAGGTAATAGTGATCCTGTAAAAATGCATGAGAAAGTCCTTCGTAATCAGTTCAATGGAATTGAAGTGCTCATTTTTGTTTTAAGTTTTAAGAATGTTGATGTGCAACCAATTAGTGGGAGGCATCTATGAAAAAGTATATCATAGGATGACATCAAACTCTGCACAATGAAGACTTTCCTGATAGTCATTCCAATGTTGCAGTCAGGCACATTCAGTTTCCAAAATGTCTGATCAAATCATTGCAACATTCTCAGGACAGTTGACACGTGTGAATGAGTTTTCACACCATGTAGACATCATTTTTTTTTTCTTAAATAAAATTCCAGATCTGCACCAGAGATGGATACATAATGCCAAAAGTAGAAGGAAAAGGCTTATGTAACGGCTTCATCTATGAGCTTGAGCACCAGGGCTGCTGTCACGGACAGGTTTACACTCTTTACATGGAGCAATGCTGCCTGGACTATCTGGTCTTGCCCCGCTACGATGAGGAACTCAGACCTCTGCAGTGCTGTGAGAATGGAGCTGTGTATAACAGTGAAACAGAGAGTTGTATCGGACACCGGACCTGGCCATTTCCCAAGGCTAATGCTCGGTATGATATCAGATCTAATAATAGCTTTCTTCATTTTTTATTTGTTGGATCTCCCAAAGGGCCCTGTCTTTGTTAAAAAATCACAGCAATACCTGCTGCCCTCTGATATACCAGGTTCTAAAGGGACATTTTGTTGTTTTTAGTATGGTAATTGGAAGGGCCTTTTTCTTCTCTTACAGCCCAAAATTATTCCATTTGTGCAGAAGTGTTGTTGTTTTCTTTCAAGATATTTTTGAATTATCAGGTATACTGTAAAACCAGAAAGTTTTGTGTTCATGAAACTTTTGTAGATTTTACAAGGAGCGGAGATTTGCAAACATAAAATGCACTCGAATGTATTTGTCTGCACAATGCTTTTAATGCTAATACACATTAAGTACACTAGAATTTTTTTTTTCAGTTCCATGACATCCGCTCCTGCAACAATGCTCCCATGAAATATTTTGCACACTTAGCCAAGCATAAATTCTATCCACAAACATAACCCTAATCCCAATCCTCACATCAAACTAAATCTAAAACTCTATCACAATGTTAACCTGGACCTCAAGTCCTTGGAGAGAATAAGACCGAAATGTTGCAGGAGCAAAGGTCATGACACCATTTTTTTTTTCACCATCAACAATTTGCAAAAGTTTCATAATGCTAATGTTTCTGGTTTTATAGTCCTTGGTCATACTGTTCAGTCTACATTGTTCTTCAGTCCCTTATGCTGTTTTGTCTCCCTCTTGCCATGTATGGTCTTCTTCCATCAGCAAGTAAAATGGTTCTCTTGTCATGTATTCCTGCAGGGAGTGTGGCCTCACTTGGTATGATAACCGTGAATTTGGTTGCCGTGACAACGAGCTGGTGCCATATGGTGCCCCACCTGGGATTAGATTCTGTGGCGTTGAGCAGCCTGTGCAGTATGACGAGAGTGAGCAGGAATGCTGTGGGGGGCAACTCATTGGTCCTGGACAGACCTGTTGTAACGGCATCATCCACAGTACTCCAGGTAAAGCAGACCTGGCTGTTGTGTGTCTTTAACATGGAGTTAAAGACTAGACAGGTTGAATAACTTTAGGTACCATCTCTGACAGGCTTCCACCCATTCCCTTTTTTCCCACCAAAGATGGGTTGGAGTGCCCATTATATTGCTTTAATATTTCATATTTCTATGAAGTTTGAAAATAACTGATGTGATGTTTTTATCTTGGTTCAGGAAAACTAATTTGAAACTAGATGATTTGATTATTTCTTTATGTGTAGTGCAGTGGCTGCTCCTGTATTGTTTATTACACAAAACACCACTAAGTTTAGAATGTCATTCCATTAATACAATCACAAGAATTCAGAGGCTGTTCATGTAGTAAATCACTTGTTAAATTGACATTAGAAATGATGATGCTGTTGTTAACTTGAGTTTTGCCATTCTTCCTAATTTGCAGGAACGCCACTGAAAGGCGGCCGATGCTGCGGCTACGCAGCCTACAATCCCACATCACAGGTTTGCTGCTTGGACCAAGTTCATGATGGCGACGTGTCTACAACAGCGTGCTGTCGTGGGCAGGCATACGACACCACCCTCTCTAACATCACCTGCTGTGGAGGAAGGTTGCAGCGACGCTCGCCGGAGGACACGGAATGCTCTAAAGAGCATGGGATTGTCCACAGGCCAGACGAGATTGTCTGTGACATGATAAAGAGGAGGCGAAACAACGATCATGAGCAATGTTGCGGCACAGAGCTCTATAACCCACTTAATGAACATTGTTGTGATGGATTCAGGTGAGACTTTGCCGCATTGAGAATTATGACTCTGCCATCTTGTGCCAGTATTTGTATGTCTGCCTGTATGTCAGATTCTATGACTCTTCCAATGCTCCAATATGTATGATTGCTCTAGGGGCCAAATGCAACATGTACTTCATTTTCATAAGGGCCTTATGACCCTTAATCTGATATCACTGCATATATGCTCACTGCATGTACTGTATGCTCCAAGTGATAGAGTTGAATATTCTCAGTCTTTGAAATATTTCCTGTGCATGTAACCTTTTAATCTGCTGAGTATTGGTTGCATACATCTGCATCAGGACAATGCAATCATATTGTTTGTGCAATAAGAGCTTCTCGAAAGACTGTCATATGTAGTAGTCCTGGCAAAGAGAGCTAAAGACGTCCTTGACACAATCTTTTCAACTCATGCACTCTTCAAGATGTGTTATGTTTATCAAACATTGCCTGTTTATGGCACCCCCTGAGGTCAAGAAATGTCACAAGAACATACCTTTTTTTTCACCTGGAAGCTTGATTCATAGCACCATGTACAACTCAGTGAAAGGTAGTGTTGAAGACTGTTGAAGATATAAGCAATGATGTAAAGTATCAGTCCTCTTAGCAATTGTGGTTTGCCAGAGAAATAGAAATTGTTCATTTACATCTATATTTTTTCTTTTTCTTTTTTTAAAGTAAGGCTCTTTGATTCTTTCTCTTGGGTGAATTACAGTGTCAAATTGAATGTCGCCTAGTTGGTGTTGGTACATGCTGTGACCGATGCTCAAATATATTCTGTGTTTTGTCTTTTTCAGATACGATATGACAGAGGGCAATGCTTGCTGTGGGAAACAGGTGTACAGGACTGACTCCATGATGTGCTGTGACAAAGTGCTGTACGAAGGTACTGAAGGGAGGGAGTGCTGTGGCCATTCATCCTATGATCCCAAGACTCAAGAGTGCTTCACCACCGGGGGCAAGCAGTTTGTCCTTGGGAAAGAAGGTGAAGCTCGCCATGCCTTCTGCAATTCATCTCATCCAGACTCGGCCAACCAAACGTGCTGCGATGGAATTCTCTACAATGGCATTGTGGAATGCTGCGGGAATCAAGCCATAACAGATCCTTCAACGTTTTGCTGCAGTGATCAAGTCCAGATGAAGATCCATGGTGATGACACCACATGCTGTCCCTCAGGGAGGGTCATCAACCGGCGGATTGAATCCTGTGATGCAGAGTCCGGCGAGAATGGCTGGCCCCTGTGTAACCGGACAGAGTACTACCCCCTTACACACGGCTGCTGCAGTGGTGAAGTCTACGCCATTGATGAGGCCATTTGCAAGGAGGGAGAAATCCTGCAATACTGCAACAATGTAACATACTCCAAGACACAACAACTGTGCTGTGGTGGTCGTCTCCGCCCTATCCGCGCAGGCCGCAGCCAGTGCTGTCGAACCAGAGCCTTCAACCCACAGACAGAAATGTGCTGCAGCCATGGCCGTGTCACAAATTTTCAGAGGGGTCTGTCAAGGAGATGTTGCAAAGAAGGTTTCAAACCAAACATGGACCTTGGAAAATGTCAAGGTATTGCAATTTTCTTTTGCAATTCTGCACAATATATTTTCATATACTATGACAAATTATGCAGTTTGGTATTATTTTATGTGCATCATGGAAGAATTTGCCTCAATTTTTCCTTATTTGTATCCCTCTTATGTCCTTGTTTCACTTTGCACACTGTGAACATTTTGTGAAAAATTACTGAGTGAATTGAATGTTTTTTCACTTTTGGCTTTTTTTATGTTTGAAAATGTGTTTGCATTCTCCACACATCCATATGTATTTGTTTTGTTTTGTTTTATTTTGTTTACTTTTTAGTCATTGAGTTACTGTACACCATGTATTCACTCAGGTCAGATAACCTTTGTAAGACAATTTTGTATGTCCTTCACCATGTTGTAATTGTAAGAGCTGAATCACTGAAATGTCATAGTTTAAATCTAGAGATAATTTGCAGGTATTGTGATACAAAAAGAATAATTTGACAAGGAGGCTCATTTAAAGGGGATGAAATCTGATTGGTTTCCCACCTCTCTTTTGAGGAGTTTGGAAACTATGGCCAATGTCTATGGTACTTCCATGTATCATGTCAATAAGAACATGACATGAAGTTGGCCCAGTGGAATCATTTTGAGTAAATCAAACCTGACATTTCAAGGGAAGAAAAAAACCTAGTTGCTCAAACATCAACCAGTGTTTGTGGCTTACGATTTTTGATTCTGTGAACCACCTAAATTGTCTCATTTTGATCAAACATGTGTGGTAGTTAGGCTATGATTAAAAAGCGTAGCATCAATTTGAAAAAAAAAAAACATATTCCCCGTATACACCTTGAAAGATAGACATGGCAAAAAAACTAATGGGTGAAGGAGGAAATTATGTGGTCTATCGAACCATGTTTGCAATTTTCAATGTCGATTGAAAAAAAAAAATCTTGCTTGTAGTCTCTCACATTGTCCTGTATCACACTTTGTTTACGCCAGGACATTTAAATACACTTACTGTATACTTATTTGCCCCATGCAGCTATAGCTCCTCTGTGCAAAGGACTATCAAGGGACTCTGCATGGCGGAAAGTGCGTGACGACTGCACCAAGACCCTTTCCTTTCTCTTCACCGTGGCTAACATCAGTGCCAGCACATCAGAGGTGCTAGTCCGAGACGTCCACCACCCGCTCCCCCGCAACAGTGATGTCCAGATCGACACCCTTGTGTTCCCACCGCAGACGCTGTGCTCTCAGTTGAAAGAAGGCGAAGAGTACATGCTGTTGTCCTCGGGTGATATCTTCGGGCGTACTCTGCGGCTCAGAGATGATGACTACCTCAGCAGGAATCCACTGCTTTTCTTGAGACGGCTTCTAAATGGGCCATGCTTTAAGAATTAGACAGTTTGTGTTCCTTTTTGTTTTTAAACCAATTATGTAAACTGTACCAGTTTTCACCTGATAAGCAGTGGACAAGTATATTGTCACTTTGTATTATACATTACTATGTAGCTCATTATTTGAGCAGGGAAGAAAAAATGATGTAAATTTATATTACCTTAGGCCAAGTGATGCCATTGGTCATAGAGTGAATGACCTATGATGAGATGTGTAATATTTACACTGATATGATTTTGTACTCTCAATTGAGAGATCTTATGCACATAAATATCTAGTTACGTGTGATTCGTGCTTTTAGAATTAGTAGTGAAAATGTAGATAGTGACTTGTTTGATAGTGATCCCTCATGTGGTAAGGCTCTTTTTCTACGTATGTGTCTAAATGGTAAACTCTTTAAGTGGTATATTTATGACCATTCGGGCCACATCATCCTGGGCTTGTCCACCCTCTTGTGTGATTTCTCTGTAAAGTTTATTTCTGTGTAGATTGGAGTTGAAAGTGTCTAGAAGCTTGTTCATCCTTTAGTGCCAAGAAATAGTTTGGGGGCATCTTCTCTCTGTATCTGTACATTGATAGGTGGGACAAGGAACTGTCAGCACTTGTGATGTTCTGTTTCATGTGAGCTCAGTTATGTTAGAGAAGTAGCTAAAAAATGATTCAATATTATGTTGTCTTAAGTGTTGTGTCTTTTGTCTGTTGTGACTTAACCTTGATATCTGTAAATACTAGAGAAACCTGTATATTTATCATGTAGTAATTTATTGACAAGTATGACACAAAGCATCTGTAAATTTATGTACATTTTGGTTTTCAGTACAGTAGGATCATGAGTTTAAAGATGCATGTAAATGTGCAATCTTTTGTTGTAAGAAAAATTAACTCGATCTTTTCACATGTATTATCACAGTTGTAGTAGTATTGGGTGATGTAATGACATTTCGACTGCATCTCGGCACTATCTGCAGAATGACATCGAAAATTCGTGGTGGCAGAATTACAACTGTGAATTTCAATGTACTAGTATATGATTATGCTAGATTGTTTGCAGTAATATCCGATCGCACTCCTCGTCTAACTTGAGCACAGTTTGTACAATTGCTGTGTGGAGCAAAGTGACAGTGTGTACACGAGTCATGGCACAGTATCATCAATCATCATATGACGTTTGCATTTTAGTTTTGCATGAGTTAGTAGTTGTTTGTAAAGACTTGCCACTCTAGAACTGCTTCTATTCACGGCAACTTCTGAAACTAACATCATTTTCTGTAGTACTCAAGAGCAGGAGAAGATTCTGATTTTCTTTAAATAGGTACACATCTGTCATCACTACTTAATGATGTGAGAATGACTTAACAGGGTGTTGCTGCTTAATGTACACATTACGGATCATTGAGTTCGGGTACATTTTCAAGAGAGAAAAGAATATTTATATGCTGGAAATTCCTTGAAGTAATTGGCTGAAACTTCTACTACACCTGCCTTTATAATGAACTCTGACTATGGTAACAGTGAATTTAAAAGAGAGAGAGAAAAGACGAATTCCTGAGAAAGCTCAAAATTACTGGCTGAACCTTTGTTGCCACTGCCAATCTGTGTGTATGCAATGAATTCAGTAGAATGCCATGACATAGTGTGAGTATTTCCAAATAAGTGTCTCAAAATGAAGTATTCTTTGCAGATCTCTGCAGAATTGTCTAATGTGGCTGAATAATCAAATATTTATATTTTTTCTCCTCCAGTTATACAGAGTTCGTACAGAATTGGGTATTGTCATGGGACTCTGCTCACTTAAATTCACACAGAAGCCTTGATATGCAGACTAATTTGCCCAAGGGAAAAAACACACAAATAAGGCTGTGTGGTCACGAGTCAATTTGCCTCGTGTCTTGTACCTTGATATTCACTTCTGATCTTGATCCTTGCATCAAATGTCCCAAATCCGGCCATTTGCCCATGTGTGTTTTACAGTACTTTATTCAGACGTGTATGTGATGGGATGAAATAATTCCCAAGTTCGTCCCTCGTA
Organism: Diadema antillarum; assembly: GCF_040938485.1. NCBI lineage: Eukaryota > Metazoa > Echinodermata > Echinoidea > Diadematoida > Diadematidae > Diadema > Diadema antillarum. The sequence continues at coordinate 210,122 of NW_027272202.1, forward strand.
TTCATGTTAATGTAATCCCATGTTAAAGATGAATTAAGCATTGGTGTAATTATTCATTCAGATGAGTGCAATGTAGGCACAATGAAAATCCCTTTGCAGGTTAATACTGTCTGTCCTGTGCAATGTTGTGTAATGATACTATAATATGTTATTTATATTGTCTCAAAGTGATTTACTTAGATACAAAATTGCTATGTATATTAAAAAGTGTGTGATTTTGAATTTTTGTAATGTTGTGGGGGGGGGGGGAGGGGATGAGGGATCATAACTTGATATAAATTATGTATGAGTGATGATTAATAATTCAACATGAGTATGAACTGATCTGTATTTCAGATTGATGAAAAGTAGCACTTTGTGTGTGTGTGCGTGCGTGTGTAAAGGTGTATGTATTTTTCTTTTTTTCCTGTGGCTTCTCACAACTATTTTTTTTTTTGCTGCTTACAGCTAATGCCTATGATTTGTGATTAAATTTGTCAGTACAGAGTATGAATATATTATGGAGTTTGTATGATAAATATAAGTTATTGCAGTGTAGGATGTGATGTGAGCAGGGACTTCTAGAACTGCATGGGGGGGGGGGGGGGAGGTGAGACTACATGGGAGGATATGTTTTTCTTTTGTGTAGTTACCTCTAAGTTTGTGTACAAATACCAGCTGTATGTTATGTCTTTCGGGTCATGAACACTGACTTTGTTGTTGTTGATCAATCATTGTTGATTATATATCATGTGCATACATTCAAGATGAATGTTTTGCCATGTACAATCATAGAAATCAAATAACAATTATTGACAATAAAAAAAAAATGTATGTATGTGTGTGTGTGTGCGCTTATCTTTATCTGTGTTCGTGCAAGTTTTGTAATGAGACTTGGATGCAATTGGGAGGGGAGGGGCTCAACATCAGATTAATTTAGTCTGCAGCTCGGAACAGTTCGCAAATGAGCCAAGCGAATGCGCCATCTCCCAAAACGTGTATGCATTAGACCATTTATACTTGGAGATAAATGACCTCAACATGCTGTATATACTGCTTCTGCAGCGAGCGCACGTAGAGAATTGAATGGATCTTTCTTTGTTACAAGGTACATGGCTGTATGACTCGATTTGATAAGTCAAGGGGATAGATATTTGCCTTGCTGTTGTAACCCCAGAGGGGGACGTCCCTGAGCCCTGAACAGATTTGTTTGCACAACATTGAAGGTATAGATAACGTTATGCTCATGAAAAATAAAAATGATTATTCAAGTGAGGGACAGGAGAAAAATACAAACGTGCAGACTTAAAAGGGTTTCCTCATGGTATCTGAAACACTGTACACGAGTTTAAAGGGATCATACAGTTTTGGTTGAGACCTAATTTGGGGTTTCTAACATTTTTTGGTGAAATAATGAGAAACCTCTTATGAAATATGGAAGAGAATGTAATTCTATGAGGAATTCAATGTTTATTTGATGAAAATTGGTTTTGAAATGGCTGAGATATCCAAAAAAGCAATTCTAATAAAGTGTGGGACCCACACGAATGCTTTGTTTTACTTTGTTTTTGGATGTTTCAGTCATTCCAAACCCGATTTTCATCAAATAAACTTTGCATTCCTCTTAAAATGGTATGCTCTGTACTATATCATAAGTATTTTCTTGTTATCTCACAAAAAGTTAAAAGCCCAATTCTCATCTCCACCAATACTGTACTATCCCTTTAAAATTGTAAGATAACAGGGAAATAACCCCACTCATTGTGCATGATCCCGCAAGTATGACTTGATGGCATAGAGAATGATCGTCCCCAAGCTCTCCCCTTTCTTCATCGTTAGCTATTCGTTGAGTTTATCTATCCATACATAATTAGGCCTATGTAGGTTATTATTTTGTGTCCTAAACATTACAATTTCAAGCATATATTGTCTTCTGTCTCATATAGATATATCATATTCATATGAGAGAGTTTAGAACACTTGACGATAACCTACGATTACAACAGCATCCACCCATTGTCTACTGCTATTCGTGCAGACAATAAGGCTATCACACTATTGAGCCTATGTTGACAAGCTAAAATGTTCTTGATGTTTTAAAAATCGCACAGTTCAGCCTTATGTGCTGCTTCAATTATTACATTTATTTACTTACTTTCACATCAGTCCGCTAATTAGTCATTAACAATAATTACCATTAATTTCGTGTTATATTCGTTTATTCGTTTATAAGAAATGATTAGCATTTAGGCCTATAGGCCTACTTGCATTTTATTTAAGGAAATGATATATCATAGCAATACCATGATGTATATAGTAACATGTATATGCATATTTTATGGCTTGGGAGAAATATTGACAAGGAAAACGACAACATTACAAAATCGTACATCACATTGATCGTTTCTGAAATGTTCCTGCTTCCAATGTAAACGCTAATTTGCAACTTATTTGTTTAAATCAAATTTATTTCTATGGCACGAGGCTCTCAAGATGCTAACCAGTTGGAAGTTACCAATATTATCAATCGTATTATTTTGTGGTATGTATTTGTTCGATGCCGCAACATGGCCTTTGAACGAGGTATCAAACTTAATACGTTGAAAGAGAGAAAACAAATGATGAATTTCATCCGATATTTGAACAGGGAAAGTTATATAGTACTCTTTGATTCCGGATTAAAGAAAAACACATTTTCATCTCAATACATTATTTTTTTTTTCTTTCCGTTGACTTAAATTGTATGTGTGTTGATTTGGAATCAACAGAGGATTTTTTTTAATGAATCGATTAAACAATTATGCTTTACATACTTGGGGAAGTTCAGTGTATCTTTCCAATTAATGGTTGGCGAGTGTTCAGTGAGTCAAAACCAGTCTCTTTTCAGTGTCTTAAAACCCGTAATTATTTCATAACATTTTAGCACATCTTTGAGTCATCTGCCATATACATAATTAGTCCATGTTTCCTTTCTGCAGCTAGATTTCGTGAGCGGAAAACAGTCCTGTTGCATATGGGTTGAGATGTGGCTTTGTGTGTCATTGTACCGTGTTTCCACGTTACAGTGCATGGTGAAAGTGAAGGACGGAAAGCCTGGAAATCAAAAGGCTGTTGTCTATCTACACTTTGAATTCATCAGCTCTTTGACGCAATAGCAAGGATTAGTTTGTTCTATGATGAGAACTTGGTAACGGCTTCTCTCGTTCAAAGAAGTTAAGAAGGCCGGGACAGAAAAATAAAACGAAAGCATGTAAGTTGTGAATGTCGTTGTGATTATTGATGTGCATGGCACATTTTGTGGATCATTTCCCTCTATTTCATCGTTCTGGCCATATTTTCATGCAAATATACGTTAGAGGAGTGTGAGTTAAAGGTGCAACTGATTTCAGGGGAGTAAAATGAGCTTGACTCTCAACGGCTTAGCTGTAAATGCTGATATTGAACTCCGTCTGCAGCATATGATAGGATTATACAATTGACATATAGTCTTTATTTCATATGTCCGTAAAGACAATACTAAATAATATTGCAAAACTCGGGTGAGCACTCTAAAATTTAATTGGTTGGCGCAATCAGTTAAAGCATGGAATATATCATTGTCATATCAACTGATTTTGCAAATGAGTTCAGAGTATTCTTGAGTACTGGTGATATACGCCCTTGCAGTAGGACAGTGGACACAACACTCATATAGTTTTCGTGACTGTGGTATACATTCTACGAAGAATCCACACCCATCTATACGTTTCCACATTGCTCCAATATGATATGCAGCCCTAAGTCATTGATCTGTACCGGGACGTTCTCGCAATTGTCAAATTCAAATTCAAAGATTTTAGTGGCCCAAACGAGCCACCAGACAAAGAAAAGGTAGTGTCGAGCCTGCATGATATGTTAGAATCATTGGAATGGAGGTAAAGATTATGAGCCGTTCAGGTAGATCACGACACGATAAAGCATTATCCAGCTATGAATTCAGATCGTTTTATGGAAAAAATGTCGTAGCCCCGAGGCCCCTGTTTGTCCAAACTTCTACACATTGTTATTTACACTATATTCTTCGACTCCATGACAGGTTATATTATAAACATGGAGTAAAGTGTAAACATTTGTACATGTACGGGTTGTTTTCATTTCTTTTGACGCTCCAGTATTAAGAACATAAGGAAGTATAGTGATGATGGGCCTATATTCACGACAAGGACATTGTGTCAGTGACAATGAAAATGGTGTAATCGTGCGATAATAATAGCTGTGATGCCCGGAAAATGTACGTGACCATTACAAAGGCAGCAGTTGTAATCTTTATTTTCGAAGAGGGTTTGTTTGTTGCAAAAAAGGAAGAAGAAATAAAAATCTCATATAGCTTCCAATACTGAGTCATCTGAGAAAGTGAAAGGGAATGTCATTATCAACTTTCCTTCCAGTCATTAACTTTGGCTTTGATGATGACCATCATAACTCGCAAAATGATGGAACTTCAAAACACGTCATCGCCACGCAGTGGTGACGAGAGCAATGGTTGTGTGCATTTTTACTTTTCGTAATAGGTTCGCCTGATAAATGAAAGATTGATAAACACGTGTGTTGCCCAAAGTGAAACTTAACGGTGCACCGAGGAACAGATTGCTGTTATTCTTTTTTTTTAATTCATTCAACAAGCATATAGAGGCACGCGAGCATGCTATCGAATTATAGCTACCCCATGATAAACAGTAATTGCATGATTGATTAGTGATACAGCGACACTTACGCCCGCGCTGTCATAATGCGTGGGCATAAAGCGGATGTTATGCAGATTCGAGTGCAGTGAAAGTTGTGAAAGTATTATAGACAAGACGCCTTCCTTGAATTGGTACTCTAGACCCAAGTCACAATTAATGAATATGATCTGCCTACGCTTGCTACAGTTTTACTAGGCCAACTACTGCCATTTTACTCCTTGTTTTCGGTTTATCTTGTAATTTCTACAGCTGCAGTTCAGATGAACTCAATGAAGGAAAGACCGAGTAAATTGTGAACATTCTTGTAATATTATCACATACACTCGATTTTTTGTTTTTGTTTCGAGTGTTCTGATCTGTGCTTCTTAAGGCTGAAAATATATTTCCCGAAGACACCTTCAAATGCATTCTTAATTGCGAACGTGCATATCCATCGGAAATAACAGTGCATTTTACATGTTTTCACGGGGAAAATGTTTAATACTGATGATGATGGTGGAGTCTTGGGTTTTTAAATGGATAAATTGTGATAGATAGGGTAAACATGTGGTGATTTATTTTGCATGGTTTGGAAAGTTGTCGGGGTGGGGCGGCATTTGCTGTATTTCCAAGGAGCAGTGGGTCATTATGTGCAGTCTTTAGTTGCTAAGGGGTTTATTGGAATTAATGAAGATGATAGGAGTAAAACTGCACTGAATATCCCTTTTTTTAAAATCACCATCATTATCATCACCTTCATCATCATCATCATCATCATCATCATCATCATCATTATCAACATTATCGCCATCTTCATTATAAGCTTCACCACCATAATCATTGTTATCTTCATAGCCACGGATGGGTCATTGTCATCATCACCTCATCCGGGATTTTACAGTTTTGGGATTTATCATGCAATAGCAGACGATATGTTTGATATATGTTATTCATGAGCTGTTATACCTCCGCTTCCTTTTCCTTTCTATTTTTTCTTTTCTTTTCTCTACAGTTAATCCTCCCCTTATAATCATTTTATTTTTTTCTGGCAAGTTGACATATAGTTACAATGATCATATATGTTATTTTATATCTCAGAATTTGTAAAATGATTATGTGCAATATTGGTGGAATTTAGAAAGAAATTTATATTGGTGATAAAATCAGTGATATTATTTTCGCGTGTGTTAGATTTGCTTTTGTGTTGTATTTTAGGGCGAGTTGGTTTGAGTTGCTTCAGTTTATCGCGGGCTGAGGGGGGGGGGGATGAGACTAGGAACGTAGCAACAGGGAAGGTTTCTGGAGTTTTTAACATCACAATTGAGTCGGTTTTATGCCACGTTTTTATACAATTGTTCTTTTCAGTTTGACTTTGCATGCATGTTCAGTTATTTATTTATCATGTACTATTTCATGTTCTCTCTCTATATATTGCATTCGTTATACTTTGTCATTTATATGTAAAAATCGCTGAAGAACACAACAATTAGTGTAACAACACACATACCAGTGGCGGATCCAGAGGGGGGCCCAACCGGCGCACGCTCCCCCCCCCCCCCCCTTACAGAATTCCTGGATCAGCCCCTGCATATGCCCCACACAAAGGCCATCAATACACCACATTATATATGTACATGTACTTGTATATGGACACAATTACTATAGTTCATATGAACACTCAAGGAGAATACATGTACAAATTTCAACAACAAACAAACAAACATTAAGCAACATAATCAAGCCAGTTCGGAATTAGCTCATGGGCAAATGGGTACAAATGGCCTTTCTGTTTTTTCTCAGTCGGTTAGGCACTTTGCTAATTTTGCTTAGCTTGCCTGACGTAGCAATTCATGGAATTCATCAGTCACGTGCATACAAACGGATTAACTTGTGTAGACAAGGTGACATGAATGGTCCATCATTATTAACACCTGGAAAGCATCTGTTCATTATCTTTCACTGTATGTATCTTAAATCTTTTTCTATTGATATTGCCAAATTAAATACCACTTTAGCTGTTGGGTGGAACTGCTGGCAAGCACTATCTACAATGATTACTTGAATTTAAAAACAAACATGCTCTGTGGGTACAAATGACCTTATTCTGCTCATGCACAAAGCGGAACCCAGAACTGGCTTATTCACAGCAGATAATGACTTGCGTCTCTGGTTAGCACTACACCGAATACAACCAAGCAAGAAGCAGGATTACCATCAGGTATGAATCAAACAATGCTATACAATCTTTACAACTTGCTCTTTTTATTCATATACATGTACATGACAATTATTACATGTCTTAATGAAAACTGAAAACAAGAATCTAAAAAGTAATTTGTAAACATACAAGTTGGAAGAGTTTTACCAACTCTTTTCATATTCTTAGTCAGGTTTCCTCTGACCAATCACAGCAAGGTGTCACAGACCCTTGCATCTCTCTCTGACCTGTGCGCCTGGAATCATAAGCTTGACCTCTTCAGTTGCAAAAGGACCTCACACACATCCTGTTGAAGCAGGAGACAAGCATGAGAACCATAGATTTTTCCTTTGACATAAGTCCTTCTTCCAACCCATTTACATGAGTGTGAAGTCCATATTTGCGAAAGTGGAACCAGTTGACAGTAGACCTCTAGTTTTGATGTGGGTGGTAGGTGAGGTCTACTTTCTTAGATGTAACTCATCTTAGCTTTGGCCTCAGAACCCCACAATTAGAGAGGAGAGCAGTGAATTTTTGTTATTATTTTTCACAAGAAATAAAAGACATCTGACCTTTTTTTTATGACAATACTCAGTGAGCCCCATCTAACCTGACACAGGTAATTTGCCTAAATAGTCCTAACCATAATAAATTCATCTGCTTTCTTCTATTCCTCTTTTTCTTTCCTTGACTTCAAAAGTTCTAAGAATACTTTTGATTAAAAAATGCATTAAAATCAAACAATGGCAGCACTGAATTCATCAAATGGCTGCTGATATCATTTCTTTTCACAGTAAAGTCACCATGGCTATATGACAGTATTGACTGCACAAGCAAATAACTTGTAAGGACTCATGTACGCTGCTCTCCCTCCTTCCGAATTCCCCCTCCCCCCCCCCCACAAAAAAAAAAAAAAAAAAAAAAAAAAAAATGAAGAAGACAATTACAGGTGTACCCCATGATCCTTTTAACCTGGTGAAGACTAGTCCCGAGTATTCTTGAGCTGGGGTAAATCATGGGAAATGCATGTTATAGAAATATCAGTCTGTCTTCAGCGGATTAATCTCATTTCCCAACTTCACAAATATCATATGGTAAAGTTACAAATCAAGAATAACAGATCTATTTCATCCTGAAATCTGATGGTATACCAAGTATTGATTTATTTTTTAAGGAGTGGAAGTGAGAAGCTGAGATTCCCTTGCACAATATCACCAGGAAATATTATTATTCCCTCCACTCTCCAGGCAAAGATGATGTTGGAGTACATTGGGGTACCGGTAATCCTTGTGATTGGAAACACGATACTCTTTTCCTTGCCGTGTTGAAACGCGGACTTGGTGAAGTACGGACACCCTCATTTCGTGATGCTGTGGCTGTAGAAGAACAAAGGAAAATTACACAACAATATCTGAAATCACTGAGGTGATTAGTCATAAGCTGACAGCCATGAGTATACAAAGCGACACTACTACGGAATTTAATGTCCAGATTTAGCTCAGCAAAAGTCTAGCATAGGTGACAAAAGACAGAGCTTGGATAGAAGACTGATACATCAATGGATTTTTAAACTATCTTCTCTGATTTGCATAAGGCTTGTAGCCTTTTATTACACATACATACACACACAAGGTTGACAGACAGAAGAATGGCCCTCATTATTTTGCTTTGAACACTTTGCTCTGAAGAGCAACGCATTGAACAGCAATCATTATTTGGTTAAGCCCTAGTGCAAGGCTACTCACGCAGTCATCGTCTTGCTCCCACCGCTCAGCACAATGTAGGCAGACTGAAGATTCTTCTGCTTCTCTTGCATCCTAGCAACAGTGTTGAGAGGCGTGTCTGTGGAGGACATCTTCTTCATGGCCTACAATACCACATGGAAGATAGACACACACAAACAAACAAGTCTGTCAATCTTTGTCAACTGACATGCTGAGGTCATGGGATCTACTTAGATCCCACGGAATGTCAATTTTGGACAGGTCAACAGTCTATTTTTGATATCTACGCAAAAGCATGGTGAATTTCTGTGTTATCATGAAAATTGATTTGCAAGGACTTCACCAATAATACATTATACCGCCACTTAAGACTGAGAACATGAGTGGTTTTTCTTGCAGTTTTCCCACATTAACTAGCCTTCACATGAAGTGCAATTAATTCCGTGATAACAACCAAGATTGTTGATCATCTACACTGCAAAAAAATATGGGCTTTTTGTCTATCTGAACATACCAGATTTTCTCGTGTGGATTATTAGATACTGATTAAAACTTTTATCCTTACTATCTGAATTGGCTAAGGTGAGATACAGAAGAAGAATAATTCTGGTGACATCAATGGCTTGTGATGAATATGATGTGCCGTATGATGTATAAATACTATTTGCAACATTTTCTTGTGCAATGCATGGTATCTGCAGAGTATAATGCCTACACTATTATCATGACATCAAATACCAGGAAGCACTTCATCAGCCAACATGACAGAAATTGAACTGTGGCAAACTAAGACATCTAAGTAAAACTCTTCAATGCTCACTGTACATATGTACAATGAAGTTGTAAAACCACTTATATTAGAGTAAGTTCTTGGGTGAGAAATGTTCAGTCTTGCACCAAGACTAGAGAAGAACTTACCTCTTCCTCAAGGATCTTCTTCGCTCTCTTCTCTGTCTTCATCTTGCCTGAACCCTTGCCATGGAAACGATGAGACAGGACTCGGAAGGCCTGGGGGTTATTCCAACAGAGTATGAAAAAATCAATATAATGGAGAACATTTATATCGTTACAGTTGATTTATTTCATCATGACTAAACTGCTTTGGTAGAGATAGTTGAAAAAATAATCTGGGATGGCATTCTGACAATCATTCCATCATTCATGAAATCTTTTATTCTGATTGTGCTCTCATCATTCATTATCATATCTGTGAACATCTCATGGTCGAGGGCAGCTATGGTGTATGAATGCTTTTAAGAAGAAAAGATGACTGCATTACTGCCACCCAAGATCATCCAAACAGGGGGGGGGGGGGGATTTATTTTTTTTCCCCTTGACAGGTGAACAGCGATTTTTCTTCCACTCCCAAATTAACCACAACTGTTCTGACACAGGGGTTTCACAGGATTCTGACTGTTATCATTATAGACAAAACATCATCAACCTTCCTTACAATAATCCATGTATTTGCCTCAGACACAATAAGAATGAATGAGGAGAAAAGACACTTGGTTCCTCATACCTCTTTCTGGTTGAGAGACCGTCCTGTTTCATCGGTGTAGGTGATGTTGACATCTGGCTTGTAGCCCGACTTCTCCTTGAAATCCATCAGAGGGCCACGGTAGCGATCATGCTTGTTGTACTTGGCATCAATATCACTGGTAAGGAGAGGAGAGTGTATCCCATTTTTTTACACTTACAGCTATAGGTACTACTGGGATATTTCAAGGTAGGTCAAAACAGTTCTTTGATTCCATACTATATACACACTGTATATCTTCAATTTTATCATTTTAACATTTATCTCTTAATTGATAATCTCATGAAGAGTATATATCATAATCACACTGAAATATCTGTCATTGCTCACTTGAAGTTCTTGTCCTCTACAGTGAAGTTCTGGGCGGTGATGGTGGTGTACTTTGCACCTGGCTTTTTCTCCTCCTCCTTGATCAGATAACCCTTCTTGGTTGCTAGGGAAAGGGCCCCAGCGACACCAGTCTGCAGGGTGGGCTCATCGTCTAGCACTGGTCCCAGCTCCTCCTGCTGAGGGGGGCAAACAATACAAGTATTCTCAAGGCGGCGAACATAGATGCTTGTATGAAATTGGCAATGCAGAGAACAATAACTAATATCATACCTGGTGTCAACAACACAAATGTCTTGCATTATGTCATTACTGAATAACACCCTTTAGTTGCAACAGAACTAGATGAGGTCAGAGCGGAGAACTGCTCAGTTGATGCCATTCTGCTCAATGGAATTCTTGTCCTCTACGGTGTAGTTTTGGGTGGTGATGGTGGTGTACTCCTGCTGAGGGGGGCACACAATGCAAGTATAGTAGGACCTCCATCATCCAGCCATCAATTATTCAGATTCTCTGTCATCCTACCGTTGACTGCCTGACATTTCTTTTTAGTGCCAATCTCACTCAAAACAAACACAGGTTCAACTATTATTGTGAGAATACATGACGGGACATATTCAAATCTTCGCAGCGGACGTTAACTTTTCAGTCAGTTCGTGAGACGATGGCTATGACTGGTGCCACTCTTGTCACTGGCACTGAGTGCACGGCAGTGATTACAGTGCAATACAGCAGCAGTATTCGACAAGTTGCAATATCGATCCAATTGTTGGCCAATATCAATCAAACAAACAATTTCATGTAGGGATATTTCATTTATATTTAGTTTTACTTCGGTGTCAATTCATGAAGTATGAAACATAACAATGAAATGCAGATAATCATAACATTAGTGAATTGGTAATAACATATGTACACCCCTAGCATGATATGCTAGAAAGTGCTGTATTTGAGCATAACTCTCTTATCCGGCCAAATCAATGATCCAGAGACCTGCTAGTCCCAACGTGGCCGGATAATTGAGGTCCCACTGTATTCTCTGTGCAGGGAACAAGCTTGCTTGTATGAAATTGGCAATGTAAAAAATAACAATTAATATCATACCTGGTATCACCAACACTACCAAATAAAACACACTTTTGTAGGTCTGCACAAAATTCTGAGAGATATTGATATAATTCTAATACTTGAAAGTTAAGCAAACACATGCTTTAATTGTCCACCCATTCACCCCCGACTCAACTCAATGTTACAAACCACTGTATTGTTTGTGTATGCATGTAACATGACCAATGGGTTTCTGCACAGTGCCTAGAGTGTGTGGATGCCGAAGATTGAGTTGACGTACCTCCTGTTTCTTGGCCTCATCCCGGTCAAGGTTGACGGTGTTCCAGGCCCCCGCTGCATCCTCCCCATCCTCATCCTCCATCCTCTCTCCTTGCTCCTCCTTCTCAAAGTCCATTAGGTTCTCCTCATCCTCGTCACGGAGACCAGACTTGCCTGAAATGGTCCACCATTCAAATGAAGGAAAACAGAGAAAGTTCATCAAAATAATGAGTCTTTATGACTCCACTAAAAAAAAAAAGAAAAAAAAATGGCCATGTCACCATGAGTACAGGAAAAAATTTCCTAGTATTGCATAGCAATTTGCTATGCATTTGGATATGACTGCTATACAAAGTTTCATTCATGTAGTAATCTTATTACATAGAGTTGCATACCATTTTGTCAAAAATATATGTCCATTGAGAAAAATTGCTATTCAATTTTGAGGACTGGAATCATCCCCTGGCAATACCTGCACAGAAATCACATCCTGCTTTGTACTCAAGAAGACCAATGTATTGCCTGAATTCTCATGAAGGAATCAATGTTCTTAAAGTATAAGAATATGAAATAACAAAAAACTTTTTTTTTTCTGAGAAAAATCAGTGATTTCAGCACACCACAAAAGATATGCATCATCCTAGCAATGTCTGAGAACTTCAAAAACTATCTGCCACTGAAAGAATGCCATTATTACACAATTGAAATTATAGCTTGTTGAATATTTGTCTGGTTTGGCAGCAACTTCATAGATGCACACAATATACTGTACTAATAATCCCATTCAACTGCCCCCCCCCCCCCCCCCCCCCCTTACTAAGTACATGGTTAAGAGCTGGTATTTTAGAATGTACCATAAGACCACTTCTGTTTAACCCCTCCCCCACCTTTTTCATTTGTAAATGAGAATCTCTTCCCAAGGTGTGCCTACAACAGCGCCTCACCATATGAGGGAATGTCACCAAGGGTCCGGCAGAACTCGGAGGTGGAGTTGAGAACGATGTTGCTCCCTCTACTCGATGTTGGTATGGAGATAGATGATGAAGGCTCCTCCATCGGCATCTCAGGCTCTGTCTTAATGTTTGCTACTACCCTGGCAACCTGGGCGAGAGAGCGGAGTAAACCCATGCATTGGTAGCAAATGTGGTATACATGGAGGTCAATGACTTGACTTGATCAAACAAACTGAAACAAACAAAAACAACTCTATTTACATAGGTGGAGGGCCATTTGTCAATAAGTTACAATAAAAACAACTTGACAAAAGAATTTTATCAATTCTAAAAATTAAAATGTATCGACCCACTCTTTAGGTTTCTATGCTGTATGCCTCCTTTTTTCGTTCTCAAGAGACTATAGTTGAAATATTACAATTTTGTCATCTATTCTCTCAAGTCTCCTTCCTGAAAGAGAAATCCATCATGCTAAAAACTGGTAGAACAAACATCATTCGTAAAGTTCATTGTCAAGTGCATCATTAAAAGTAAAAAAAACAAAACGATGATAGAAACATCATCTGTCACTGATGACATTCATCAACTAAAATATTGCTCAAAAATTAATATTTTCTCCTTACCTGATCCTCTACCTTCTGCGCCACCTTGCTCTTCTGCTTGAGTCTCCTGGCCTTGTTTAGCACATTGTGAAGCTCTTTCTCCGCCTCATCTTCAATCACTTCACCCCAGATATTGTCATCTTCTCTGGCATATCCAAACTCAATTGGAGCTGCAGTTATCAAATTGGGAAGTAATAGGCCTTCTTGTCAAATAACACACATCAGCCTTAAACATTTTACTCTGATACCAACACAAAACACAAACAATCTAACTCCCCATCCCACACACACACACAAACATGCCAACATTATGTAAAACACCTACCCTATATTCAAATTCATGAAATTCTTCCGTCGAGATGTTTTCATTGCAACCGATTGACAAATTGCCCTACATCAACGTAAGGAAGCACTGAATTGATCAGTGTTTTAGTAGTAGCCATGATTAAAAAAAAAAATCATGGGCGTACATACTCGAGCAGGATTCAAACCCACAACCTCCTGATCTCCGGACAGTGGAGATGACGCCTGTCCAGAGATCAGGAGGTTGTAGGTTTGAATCCTGCTTGAGTATATACGCCCATGATTTTTTCATCATGGGCACTACTAAAACACTGATCATTTCAGTGCTTATTTACCTTGATATAGGGCAATTTGTCAATCAGTTGCAACCTACCCTATATGTTGATTTTACTGCACCCTAAACACCCACGCACACATGCAGACACATACACAGAAACACATATCATGGCTACACACAACAAGTTATCAAAGCTAATCCACTACTACACAACAACAATGTAGATCATGGGTACACAGACAAAAAAAAATCGGCTATATACATGTTAGGATTATGTTAAACACCATGCACTGCTTGGTCTGAATATTGATCACACATACTGTAAACGCAGAAATTTGTGCGGTACATTAATTTTCATGTATTTCGTGCTACTTTTGGCTAGCGCGAATTCTAAAACCCGTGAGAATATCTTCACAATTTTCTCTGCACATTGTGAATGGGTTGACAATTTTGCAGTGCAAATTCAACGTCTCGCGAATATGTTTTTGAGCCGCTCAGCACGAAAAATTAATCACGTGAATATATTGACGTTTACAGTATACATTCATACAACAATCCAGCCACTCATATGCTGGGATTATGTCAGGTATATCCAGGTATGTACCTTGGTCTGCATCTGGGAAATCGACATCCATGTCCATAGCATCATGACCACCGTCAGTTCTTGCCCCACTTCCATACATAGGATCCTCGTCTCCATCTCGTATCCTTCTTCTCATGCCGCCCCTGCAAGAAGATAGGAACACAGCTAGTTATACCAACATTTATCAATTCAAGCTAACTGTAAATTGCAATGCAGCACATCAGTCTCAGCCAAATTTACCCACTATCAGCGAGAAACTATCTATCTTTGTAAGCAGATCACATTGCAGGGGTTAATAATAACTAGTTTTAACCACCAGCAAAAGTAACAATGAAGGCACTTCAATTAACTTGTACTTGTGTCTTGAAATATTTCTTATAATTATATATTATGTATTTCAGCTATTTCCACTAGCTCTAGCCTCATAAGCTACACAGTCCCATCGATTTTTGGAGCAAAGTTCTGCAGCGGCTTTCATCCTGTGACTGACTGTCAATGATGGGGCCAATGAGCTTGTTTCTATTGAGCAGTGAAAATTCGAGGTGATGCGAGGCGATGCGAGGTGATTTGCGGTGGTACGCGGTGATGCGCGGCGACACCTCGGATTTTTCCTCAGTAGAAACAGATCGGGTAGTGGCCAATGCGCGGTGATGCGAGGTGCTCCGTCGTCCACCTTTTGAGGTGGGCGATGTACGGTGATGCGAGGGACGATTTTCAGTAGAAACACACCGGGTAGCGAAATTCGCAGTGTACCGGAAGTCTTGAATTAGTGGGAGCTTTTTTTTTTTTTTTTTTTTTTTTTTTTTTTTTTGGTGTGCGCCTGGTCTAGGTAGCCCCACTCATATCGGGCTCTGTAATATTTCCTCCTGTAAAGTGTTTTATGTTGACTGTTTTGTATCTAATTTGTAACATAATATTTTTGTTGTTCTTGGGGCTTTCCTAGACAATTTTGGTGCATTCTTCGTGTACGATTTGTTATATTCTCTTGTATTTTATTCCTATGCCGTTCTACTACCCTGTGCCACCATTTTGTACATGGGTGCAGGTACCCATTCTGCATACTTTGCTTCAGTGGAGACTGATCCCTGTGTAGACAGACTCTTGTATTCAGTGTGTACTGACTCTTGTTCTTGAGCAACCATCAATGGAGGAGATTACCAAGCAGCTTTTCATCCATTCTTGTGAGCCGACACAAATTCCTGTGTAAACAGACTCTTGTATTCAGTGTGCACTGACTCTTGTACTTGAGCAACCATCAATGGAGGTGATCACCAAGCAGCTTTTCATCCATTCTTGTGAGCCGACACAAATTCCTGTGTAAACAGACTCTTGTATTCAGTGTATACTGACTCTTGTACTTGAGCAATCATCATCAATGGAGGGGTTTTGCAGGTGGCTTCTCATCTTTTGTGCAGTCCTGTCACCATTCATTTCATCCGCAGAGGATCAGTTCATTCAACCCCTGGACCTCTTTAAGTGCGTGAATACCACCAAACCGGACTCGTGGAAATACCATGGTCATCCAATTGCTTACTATAGTAACCACCATGCATGTTTCCAGCTTTCTATCTTGTTATGTGGGGACATACAGCTGAATCCTGGCCCGACTCAGTCGGACCATCACCAATGCGACAATGTAAGCCTACGTATGCATCATGACTCTGATCCACCCCACCGTGTAAGTTATGATGTTCACGCATTACATGACCTTAATAAAGGTGCCGACCAATTTCTTCATCAAGATGTCTGGCAAAGGATCTGTGAGCTCGGCATCAGACGACGTCGTCGTACACATCGTGGTCGCAGAGCTCACAAACCACATCTATCATCTCGTGTCGTTACAGACCGTCGGACAAGATCTAGGCCTACAGTAAGTGACATATCCTCTGTAACTCGTATTGGTATTTGGAATGCTCGCTCCCTGAACAACAAGTCTGCATACATATGTGACCTAGTGGTAGATGCCAAGCTCGATATTCTCGTTATAACTGAGACTTGGTTAACTGGCACACAAAAAGATGACCTGATAATTGCAGATCTGAAGGCCTCTCTTCCAAACTTTGATTTTGTACACTGCCCTCGAACAAATTCCAGAGGTGGTGGCATCTGCTTGCTTGTCCGTTCAACTGCACGTATTTCCAAAAATGACACTTTCATGTTCTCATCATTTGAGCTCCTTGATGTCACAATCAACCTTTCTCATTCATCTGCTCTCAGAGTATATGGCATCTACAGACCACCTCCTTCTGCTAAGAACAATTTAACAAATAACTTATTTTTGTCAGAATTCCCTACACTTCTGGAATCAGTGGCAATTGATGAACATCGTTCCATTCTGCTCGGGGATTTCAACATACATGTTGATGATTGCTCGGATAATCTGGCTGTGTCTTTTTTAAGCACCATCGACTCTTTAGGATTTCAACAGCATGTTACAGGGGCAACTCATAAAGCCGGACATACGCTTGACCTAGTTCTTAGTAGAAAAGTCGACAATATTGTATCAAATGTGAATCTTGTTGCATCTCTGCCCTCTGACCACTCCGCCGTCATCACCACCCTCAACCTCAAAGGCCCGGCGAACCCTAGGAAGCAGATCACCTCCAGAAATCTACGGTCTATGGACCTCTGCTCCTTTAAATACGACATTGCAGCATCACTTTCCCAGGTCAGAGAGCCAGCGTGTCCCTCTGAGGCTGTCCTGCAGCTCAACTCTCATGTAACAAGACTGCTTGACAAGTACGCTCCGCTCAAGACTAGATCAGTAACAGTGCGGCCGAATAATCCTTGGTACACGGCAGAAGTGAAGGAGGCTAAGAGGCGCAGACGCCGCGCAGAGCGCCGTATGATCAAGTCTGGTCTTTGCATTGACAGAGAGCTGTATCGGCAAGAGTGTGAGTCCTACTACAACCGCCTTGCCGACGCTAAGTCAAGGCACCTAAGACAGGAGATTGCTGCCGCAGACACCAAACAACTTTTCAACATCATCAAAAAACTCACAATTGCACATCCGGATTCTGTTCTTCCTGACCATACTTCAAATCTTGTACTGGCCAATCTGTTCGCTGAGTTTTTCGACAACAAGATTAGCACCATTGCTTCTTCATTCCCAGTGTCTCCTGAAATCTCTTTCTCAAATTCCTCTCACATAGATGTAAACACCGAGTGTGTATTTTCAGAGTTTGCTTTAATCACTGAGTCACAAGTGAAACGTCTCATTAATTCTCTTCCGTCCAAGTCATGTTCTCTAGATCCTCTTCCCACATGGCTACTAAAAGAGTGTCTAGATGAATTTCTTCCTGCAATAACTCACATTCTGAACCTCTCATTGTCATCTGGCGTAGTTCCTGAGCACTTCAAAAGGTCTCACATATTGCCCCTTTTGAAGAAACCAAGTTTAGACCATAATGATTTGAACAATTTCCGCCCCATTGCTAATTTGTCTTTTGTTGGTAAAGTTCTTGAGAAAGTGGTGGCTCGCCAACTCAGAGATCACCTCGATGAACACCAGTTGTTTCCTACTAGTCAGTCTGCCTATAGGCACTTTCATTCCACAGAAACCGCCTTATTGAAGGTACTCAATGACCTCCTCTTAGCAGTAGACAAAGGCCACGAAGCTGCTCTCCTGCTTTTAGATTATTCTGCTGCGTTTGACACTATCAATCATGTGATTCTTCTGAACAGATTAGAGTCCAACTTTGGTCTTACGGGAACAGTCTTGAGATGGATTTCATCTTACTTACATGACCGCCACCAGATGGTAAACGTTAACGGCGCACTTTCTCAGTCATTCCCTCACAGACATGGTGTCCCCCAGGGGTCTGTGGTTGGTCCTTTACTATTTATTCTATACACAGCCCCTCTGTCTTCTGTAATCAACTCTCATGAAGATATTCTACATGTTATGTATGCCGACGATACTCAAATTTATATAATCATACAACCAAATACTCAAGTCGAAGCACTCTGCAAACTCAGTAGATGTGTTGAGGATATTAAGCAATGGTCATGTGATAATTACTTGAAATTGAATTGTGTTAAATCAGAATTTTTATATGTTCATTCTCAGTTTAGGCGAGGTGGTTCTCTCACAGAATTTTCCCTCGAAGACAGTACTATACCCACCTCTCAGTCCGTCAGAGATCTCGGAGTTATTGTAGATAAGCACCTGAATTTTCAACAACACATTAAGAACTCATGTCGTTCTGCTGCTTGGGGTATCTGTAAAATTGGTAAAATCCGTAAGTTATTGGATCAGTCTTCCACTGAACGTCTCATCCACGCATTTGTTTCTTCCCACCTTGACTACTGCAATTCCCTTCTTGTTGGTCTCCCTGCTTCTAGTATTGCACCACTTCAAAGAATTCAAAACACAGCTGCTAGGCTTGTAACCCTTACAAAAAGATCTGACCACATTACTCCTGTTCTCCAATCCCTCCACTGGCTCCCCATACATCAACGTATCACCTTCAAAATCCTCCTTATCGTTTACAAGATATGTAATAATCTTGCTCCATCTTACCTCAAAGACTTAATTTCTTTCCGCTCCTCCACTTCAACCCGTTCTCTTCGTTCTTCCTCCACTCTCCAACTATCACATGGTCCCCGCACCTGCACCCGCTATGGTGATAGGGCTTTTTCTGTTATTTCCCCGTCTCTCTGGAATAAACTTCCTCTCCATATTCGTAATGCTGATAACGTAGATAAGTTCAAGTCATCGTTGAAAACTTATCTGTTTACTCAACTTTAATTATGTTGTTTTGCTGTTGCATGTTATATCATAATTTGTATATTTACATAATGCTGTATTTTATTTTAATGCCATACTTCTTTTTTTTTTTTTTCTTTCCGGATCAATGCGCTTAGAAACATCAGTATTAAGCGCTATATAAATGTTATTCATTATCATTATCATTTCGCCCCGCGCTTTTCAATCGGTTCATCGCACACTCCGACACCAGTGTGTACACAGCGACCGTAGTTTTGCATGCATCATGCCTTGTACCAACTCCTACTAAATACAGTATATGAGGTGGTACATGATTGTGAATTGCGTGCATTCATCGTCTATTGTTTGCGTGCCCAACAGCCTATTATACTATATACTCTGATTTTTACATTGCGTTCATTTTCCCATAAAATTGTATCATCTCGAAGTGTTAGATTCCCTAATTCATTTTCGCTGGAATACTAATGTTAGTATGTCGGAGCCCGGGGAGAGCATTAACTGGACCCTCGATCTGCAACGATTCCAAATAACCAAGTGGCAGGAAATGTTGGTAAGGGACATTTTGGACGGAAAGACAAAACGAAATTCAGTGACCTACCAGTGACCTGAAAATATGCGACTTCCGGATTCACTGCATTTAGCACGTGACCTCGCATCACAATGTATTTTATCGCTCAGTAGAAACAGCTCGAGTGGCCGTAAAATAGGAGGTCATGCGGGGGACAAAATTTGCGGTGATGCGAGGTGACGCAAGGTGATGCGAGGTGCTCACAGTAGAAACATGCTCATTGACGCTTTCACCATGTACTACAAGACTGCCAGCCATGCACTGAATAGCTAAACTTTACCAGCCAAATACTCTCCCAACTTGCATGACTGAAAGTACAATTTCATACTGTTTAAAGTTGGCTCATGTGAGTAAAATCGAACTAAACAAATGAAACCATACAGGTCTAAAAAAAAATTGGAAGTAACATTAGAACATTATGAATTCTTACAGCTCAATGTACTTCCACAGCTGCCACAAACAGTTATATTCGTAGCAAGCATGATTGAAAAACAGATGCACTAAGACAGAGTTGCCAACTTTTGTAACGCCTCTCAGAGCTTTGATGGCTGAAAATCAGCAATTTGCATCTTTATGGAGTTAAAATCAATAATCCTTAACAGTTTAATAGAATACATCACAGACAATGACTTCTAAAATCAGTAATTTGCTTGTAACCTTCAGTAGAAATTACTGAAAATCAGTACTAGTTGGCAGCTCTGCTAAGATGCCATGACCACAGTCATTCACTGCTTTATGCCTATCTCTTCACCAAATTTCTTTTTGTTAGAAAACTTGTACACTTGCTTTGAAGTTTTGTGTTTCATTTTTACAATTCTTCCTTCTGCTCTTTAAAAAAAAAAATCAAAACAAAACAAAACAAAAAAAACTTGACCCCTGACCTCGAGCCATGATCCCTTCCTGTGTCAGCCTCAGGGACCAACTCGTCTGCGATGGACTTTGCCTTCAGCTTCCTCCGTTTCTTCTTTGGCTTCTTGAAGGCCTCGACCTCCGCCACAGAGTAGTACTCTGAGGCTAGGGTTGGTGCCCTCATGTCCAAGCTGACCTGTGGGTATGAGGTAGGTATCAACCAATATAAATCATCTGTGAAGTGACAGCACAAATATGTCAGTGTGTGGGACTAAGTTGTTGGAGCCAGGGGAGTATGTACAGGCACCATTAAGTTCACATTGCACACATAAGCACCAATTATTGATTCATAGGGTAGGGAAGGAGCTTATTCAGAGATAGTATTGGAGATTAATATCAGACCAATGGCACATCACAAATTAAGAGCAAACAATGTCAACTGCTGTTACACAATAGGAGACATAAAATATGCACTTACTCTCTTTGTCAAAAACTGACATTCTAACAGATTTTCAGTAGCTGGCAGAATGACAGCTGACTTTCTCTCTTGATTTTCTGTTATGGGTGAAGAGTTGTACTCTGCAAAGAGCCTCTATTCTTTTCTACTCCTTCAAAATTGAGGACTTGGAGTACATTACAGGGAAATTACATATCAAAGCAATGACTGCTTTTGAGGAAATGTTAACAGCAAGTGGGAGGAACATCAATTGCACACTGGCCACTTATATTCTTTTCCCCAACAGGTCCATAAACATGCAGTAGTAGCACTGTACCAGGGTACTGTTTGAGATGCCATACTGACCTTATTCCTCTGGAGCTCGCTGCGAATCTTGGCCATGTGGTCCTCGTGTGCAAGGCTGGCACCGCCCCCGGCGTTTAACCGGAACGACTTCTTCTGCTCCCCTTCAATCTCCTCATCATATTTGCTGAGGAGAGACTTGTGCTTAAACTGACAATGGGCAAAAGGGGGTAAAAAAACAAGAAGGGAGGCTGGATTGTGAGAATAAAAACTCGCACATGCACTTATACAGGCTTTCGGCACGCTACTTTCTGTGATGATGTCAATTCTCACATAAAGGTCTCCCTCTTTGACAATGAAACTTTCTTCAGCATTTCCATTACATACACTCACTTCATTGAGTAGCCAATAATAGAATATCCTTTTACTAGTGTCAGCAATTGCTGCATCTGTTGTAGATACCAGTCCAGGGGGGAAAAACAAAAAAACAAAAAACCTGCATATACAAGCGTACCTTTAGTGTAGATTGGAAATGATGCAGTGTTGTTTTTTTTTAGCAATGTTGTTGTAGCAAACATGTGACTGTTTGCCATTCCTTCAGTTCAATGAGTTGATGCATTGCCCATAAAATCATAAAATCTTTCCTGCTATAGTAAGCCAATGTTTATCTGTCAAATCTCACAAAAATTTCAGTGATAACATGCATATAATCTTGTGATTTTTTTCTAACATCAGATGTGATAACAAGTATATTAAACTGACCATTGTCAATACAGAAGCCCGTTCCATTAACCACTACACTCATGGGGGATAAAACTTTAAAGGGCCTATTCACTCACCATCCCTTCCTCATCAAACTCATCCTCCTCGTAAGGTTTGTAGTCTGGCTTCTTCTTCCTCAGCTCCACATTTTTGGCTGCTCTCTCATTGTCCACCATGTTCACATTGACCAGAACTTCTTCTTCATCCTCCTTCAAAGCATCTGTGTTAGATCATGCATGCATTTGAGTGGATATTATCATTATTTCAATGGATTCTTGATTCTTATGTAAATGAAAAAAAAAAAAAAACCACCATTGTCAACAGTTAGGACCACAAACTCTTTCCTCAATAACTTTGCAACAAACAATCGAAGCCAACAATCTAAAAAACACCATTGAACAGGGATTTTGCTTCTTAACTATATTCTGTAAAACTTTGAAAAGCAAGTTTGTTAGGGGCAAATACATAAATAAAAAAATAGATAAATAGATAAATAGATAGATAAATAAATAAATAAATAAATAAATAAATAAATGAATAAATAAATAAAATGGATAAATACATGTCACTAAATTTTGACATTCAGGTGTTCAGAAGCATAGCAGGTATAATGCCCACAAAGAATTGACAGCAAATCCATTCTGTTTGTCTGATACTCAATAAAGATCCACAAGTTTTTATCTAAGACTAGACTCACCCATGTCTTTGAGGGTCAGAATTACACTCTGGCCCTCCCTGAACTTGTCTTTGGAATGTTCCACTTTGAAGCCTCCTAAATGTCTTGAAGAGTAGACCTGCAGAAAAAAAAAAACACCCAATAACACACTACTGTCTCACTTGGTGAAGGGTTGCCACCAAATATTCAAAATCTTTTGTTCCACAGGATCTGCCACATAAATGTATCTTGAAAGCTTTGACGAAATCAACATTTATGATTTATGCACAGCTCGACATTAGCCAGTTAGCCCAGGGCCACTGAAAGTCGATGTTGGGCCACCAAATTTCCTTCTTGGTGGCCCAATCGGGCATCTAACATTCAAAAGGAATTTCCACATTTCTTTTAATTTCAGGCCACCAAACTGTCATATTTGAACATTTTAGAGGCCAAACTGGGCCACAAGACAAAAAAGTTAAGGTCGAATCCTGATTAATGCTTTTAATCACTTGATAATACAGCTTTAAGACCCTCTCATTATTTTCTTCAATGCCACACTACCTTCATTTGGCACAGCTTTTCATCAAACTGCATTACAGACATGCATACATGGGATTATGATGGGGTCATCTCATGTATCTTTTCTCTAAATCCTCTTCTGACAAGGCAGGACAAACTCTTCAGGAACTATTTTGACACACACTGTGTCACTGGACAAATTGCAATACTGCCAACAGTGACTGTACTATATATACTACCACTGTACTATATAGTCTATGCATTCATTATAGCGTAACTTACTCAACCAAAATCAGCAGAACTGGCCTCTGTAAGAACACTGGATTGTAAATACATCCAAATGAGTTTTGCCAATCCATCGCCTGAGCTCTCACCATAACTGAGTTCAAGTAACTGCTCTCTGTTAAAGACACAGATATGTCCTGGGGACTACTTATCTTGAAGAAAGTCAAACTTACATCCTGTGTTTTGCTCTTTCCAAACTCGTCTTCTACGATCCTGCCAATGCCAAACTCTTCATCCATTTCTTCAAGCATTTTTGCCTGTAAAAGCATAATAAAGAGAGTACAAAGTATTAAGCAAGTATACAAATCATACAGAAATATGTTACTGGCAAATCTATGCACATTGCCACAATACCAGCATTTAGAAAGTTGTCTAAAGAATGATGGACACCAAGGCTTGATGATGTCACAACCAAGTCACAGATGACGTAACATCTGCCTAAAATCTAGCAAATTTACAAAACATATGAAATTGGCATTGCGGTCTGCATCCTCTTAGTTGGGCTTATCAGTTTGTTAGCTAACAATGTCTAAAATCATTGAGATACTTCCCTTTAAAAATAGTAATCACAACAAAAACTCCTTTGCATCATCATGATTCATACCAAGAGCTTTCATTCTACGCTTTTGTCTACTTGGAACATAATCCTGTACAGCTGTCCATTTGTTTGAACTACTGGACAATCAGTTATCAAATGTATGAATGCTTCATCCAATATCACTGATGCATTTCGAAAACCTAGAAAAAAAGAAGAAGATACTTTTCCTTTCGTTGGTATGAGTACCCAAGGTCTATTGTTAATTGTGCAGGTACTTCAGGGTAATGCTTACGAGGCTTTCTTTTGGTGAAGTATCTGTAGGCCTAATTATTTTCCTTTTCAATCAATTATACCACTAAGAGCATCTCAGCATAACAGCAGAAAGCAGATTCTTACTCTCTTGGCAGCTTCTTCCTTGGCTATCTGTTTTTTCCTCATGCGCTCGACCCACGCTGCTGCATCATCATCATCGTCGTCATCAGCTATCGTCTTCACTTTACTGGACAGCAGCAAAGGAAAGAATGGAAGACAACTACATTAACCAAAGGGTACTTCACTGTTTTCACTTTTCACAGTTTCAAAATGAACAGGGCTGCAAATTTCTGAATTCTAGTCCTGAAAACTCACAGATTTCTTATCTTTTTTCTCTTTTTTTTTTTTTTTTTTTGGGGGGGAGAAAAAAACATGCCTGTTTGAGTATTTGATAAGGAGGTGAGGGTATTTTTTATTATCTCAATAACTCAATATATTCAATATCTCATTATAGTCAACAATTTGTAGTACTGTAAAAGTGGAAATTTTGCAATGTGAATAATTTTAATGCACTTTGTATGACCAGAAACGAGCACAAAAGAAAAGCACACAATTATTTTGCTTGTTATATGTTCTGTTATCTAATGTTTTGATTCCATGGGATAAAAAACATAATTATAAAATTTGTCTAACCCGGCTGAGTGTGAAACCTGGAACACTGAGGTAGTAGCAACACCAGTACAACTTTCCCTCTCTTCAACACTGTCAACAACAATGTATGCATCTTCCTCAATACACAAGTACGTGGAAGAAAGTCTTGTTACTATTCTCAAACTGCTGCTGTTTTTTATGGGAGTATAATTACAATGTCCTGTTTGGGATACACTATATACCTCTTTACCTCTTGATCCAAAAAAAAATAATAATAAATTTACTTACTGCAATCTTTGATTGATTAATCTCTTCTCTCTAATGATGGCCATCTTCTCTTTCAGAGCCTCAGACTTCTTCACCTCAGAAATATTGATGGCAGGCTTGTGGACATCTTTCTTCTCGTCTACAATCTCTCCTGGCTCGCCATCACCACCACCGGTGCCAACATCCAGGGGGGCAAGCCCTAGCTTAGCTCGGATTTTGCTGTGGGAGAAAAACATCAAAGAAAATGGTATGAGAAAGAAAAAAATATGACACTGTACTACACTTGAAAGTGATATGCTCTTGAAGAAGCTGAACTGTTGTAGCCTGAATCAACATAACATGCTCTGTTGTGTTTTGTCAAACGGGTGAGAAGTCATTGGCAACATTTTGTAGTCATATGTTCTGTGACACTAGTCTTGAATTGATAAAAAAAAAGTAACAAAAACAAAAGAGCTGTCTATTGTGACTTTCCAACAAACATACTGTAAAACATGATATATTCGCGGCATGAAACTTTCGCGAATAGGAGCTGACAGCCATTCTCGCAGCATGAAATTTTCACGACTTGCAATTGGCATCCAAAGCGTATTGTGTAGGCAAGAACTTTGGCGTGCATTTTAAATTCGCGAATGATGCTGCTCGTGAAATATGTGAATTTTGAATACACGCAAACATTCCTCATTTTACAGTATCATGAGTATCAGTGCTGCATGAATGTGCACTGTACAAAACTATATGTAGGAGGCACAGTCATTTCATGAACTGAAGTACCAATGGCTGTGTCATAAGATCTACAAACTTACTTAGTTTCAGCAATACTGAGACTAGCAGAGAAGCCACCTCCTGATGCCCCGCCCCCTCCATCATCTTCTTCCTGCCTTTCATTTTCTGGAGCAAAGTGGGAAAAAACAAAACACAGATATTATTTCAAGTAGATTACAAACACAAAATTTGCAATTTCATATAGATTTATATCAATATGACTGATGAATAAAAGCATGACTTTACAATGTATACTTGTCACGTAGCAAAGCCTGACAGTTCAATAATTAATCAAATCATTGCCAGGGAGTGTGAGTGCCATGTAACGAGCTACAGAGTTTCTGAAAACCTGTTTAGGAAATCTGTATGGATAGCCACAAATTTGGGGCTTTCGAAAAGGCTTTCCTAAAGGGCTTTCAAAACAGCTTTGCGTTTATCAACTCGTAAAAATTCCTTGAAAGCTGTTTGGATAACCTCTTTCTGCCGAGAAAGGAGAGTTGATAAACTCACCCTTTCGTAAAGGCTTTCCTAAAGGGCTTTCAAAACAGCTTTGCGTTTATCAACTCGTAAAAATTCCTTGAAAGCTGTTTGGATAACCTCTTTCTGCCGAGAAAGGAGAGTTGATAAACTCACCCTTTCGTAAAGGCTTTCCTAAAGGGCTTTCAAAACAGCTTTGCGTTTATCAACTCGTAAAAATTCCTTGAAAGCTGTTTGGATAACCTCTTTCTGCCGAGAAAGGAGAGTTGATAAACTCACCCTTTCGTAAAGGCTTTCCTAAAGGGCTTTCAAAACAGCTTTGCGTTTATCAACTCGTAAAAATTCCTTGAAAGCTGTTTGGATAACCTCTTTCTGCCGAGAAAGGAGAGTTGATAAACTCACCCTTTCGTAAAGGCTTTCCTAAAGGGCTTTCAAAACAGCTTTGCGTTTATCAACTCGTAAAAATTCCTTGAAAGCTGTTTGGATAACCTCTTTCTGCCGAGAAAGGAGAGTTGATAAACTCACCCTTTCGTAAAGGCTTTCCTAAAGGGCTTTCAAAACAGCTTTGCGTTTATCAACTCGTAAAAATTCCTTGAAAGCTGTTTGGATAACCTCTTTCTGCCGAGAAAGGAGAGTTGATAAACTCACCCTTTCGTAAAGGCTTTCCTAAAGGGCTTTCAAAACAGCTTTGCGTTTATCAACTCGTAAAAATTCCTTGAAAGCTGTTTGGATAACCTCTTTCTGCCGAGAAAGGAGAGTTGATAAACTCACCCTTTCGTAAAGGCTTTCCTAAAGGGCTTTCAAAACAGCTTTGCGTTTATCAACTCGTAAAAATTCCTTGAAAGCTGTTTGGATAACCTCTTTCTGCCGAGAAAGGAGAGTTGATAAACTCACCCTTTCGTAAAGGCTTTCCTAAAGGGCTTTCAAAACAGCTTTGCGTTTATCAACTCGTAAAAATTCCTTGAAAGCTGTTTGGATAACCTCTTTCTGCCGAGAAAGGAGAGTTGATAAACTCACCCTTTCGTAAAGGCTTTCCTAAAGGGCTTTCAAAACAGCTTTGCGTTTATCAACTCGTAAAAATTCCTTGAAAGCTGTTTGGATAACCTCTTTCTGCCGAGAAAGGAGAGTTGATAAACTCACCCTTTCGTAAAGGCTTTCCTAAAGGGCTTTCAAAACAGCTTTGCGTTTATCAACTCGTAAAAATTCCTTGAAAGCTGTTTGGATAACCTCTTTCTGCCGAGAAAGGAGAGTTGATAAACTCACCCTTTCGTAAAGGCTTTCCTAAAGGGCTTTCAAAACAGCTTTGCGTTTATCAACTCGTAAAAATTCCTTGAAAGCTGTTTGGATAACCTCTTTCTGCCGAGAAAGGAGAGTTGATAAACTCACCCTTTCGTAAAGGCTTTCCAAAAGGGCTTTCAAAACAGCTTTGCGTTTATCAACTCGTAAAAATTCCTTGAAAGCTGTTTGGATAACCTCTTTCTGCCGAGAAAGGAGAGTTGATAAACTCACCCTTTCGTAAAGGCTTTCCTAAAGGGCTTTCAAAACAGCTTTGCGTTTATCAACTCGTAAAAATTCCTTGAAAGCTGTTTGGATAACCTCTTTCTGCCGAGAAAGGAGAGTTGATAAACTCACCCTTTCGTAAAGGCTTTCCTAAAGGGCTTTCAAAACAGCTTTGCGTTTATCAACTCGTAAAAATTCCTTGAAAGCTGTTTGGATAACCTCTTTCTGCCGAGAAAGGAGAGTTGATAAACTCACCCTTTCGTAAAGGCTTTCCTAAAGGGCTTTCAAAACAGCTTTGCGTTTATCAACTCGTAAAAATTCCTTGAAAGCTGTTTGGATAACCTCTTTCTGCCGAGAAAGGAGAGTTGATAAACTCACCCTTTCGTAAAGGCTTTCCTAAAGGGCTTTCAAAACAGCTTTGCGTTTATCAACTCGTAAAAATTCCTTGAAAGCTGTTTGGATAACCTCTTTCTGCCGAGAAAGGAGAGTTGATAAACTCACCCTTTCGTAAAGGCTTTCCAAAAGGGCTTTCAAAACAGCTTTGCGTTTATCAACTCGTAAAAATTCCTTGAAAGCTGTTTGGATAACCTCTTTCTGCCGAGAAAGGAGAGTTGATAAACTCACCCTTTCGTAAAGGCTTTCCTAAAGGGCTTTCAAAACAGCTTTGCATTTATCAACTCGTAAAAATTCCTTGAAAGCTGTTTGGATAACCTCTTTCTGCCGAGAAAGGAGAGTTGATAAACTCACCCTTTCGTAAAGGCTTTCCTAAAGGGCTTTCAAAACAGCTTTGCGTTTATCAACTCGTAAAAATTCCTTGAAAGTTGTTTGGATAACCAGTTTCTGCCGAGAAAAGGAGTTGATAAACGCACCCATAGACTGACTTGTGCGTGTGTAAAGAATAACTCGCATGTCTCCATGCAATGGCTTTTTTTAGTATTTTAGTCATGCAAGAAACATGCAAGTTCACCTTCATAGACATGTGGGTTGAGTGAATGCAACAATATTAGTAGAACAAATCAGTGAGAGTTTGAGCAAAATCGGACAATCCGTTAAACAGTTATGAATTTTTGAAGTTTCTGCTCAGTCACGGCTGGATGAAAAGACTACTATAGCTTGTGATGTCACACGAGTGTGGTATAGAAAGAATAAAGAAAATTCAACATATTTCCATTTTTCTTGCACAACAAAAGAACACACGACTTCTCTCTTTCAGAAGGCAGGGGAAATAATATTACCCTTAACATAGCAAGTCAAAGAAATGTGCATTTTATTCAAAAAGTAAAGTTTTGTGAAATTCTCTGTTTATTTTCCTTATATAGTTATACGCATGTGACATCATACACTGTAGTAGTCTTCTCTTCCAGCAGTGACTGCACAGATACTTAAAATATTCGTAACTTTTGAACGGATTGTCCAATTTTCCTCAAACTTTCACTGATGTGTTCCATTAATATTGCTGCATTCTCTCAATCCTTAAGTACAATATATGAAGGTGGACTTGTCCTTTAAGCTCAGTCTAGGGGAAGGGGCATGTGCATTTCCAATGTACATTGTATTTTGTTAATCATATATGAATTATACGAATAAATTTACTTTTCATGAGGAGTTTGGTTGGCAGAGAAAGACACTTGACAGAATGACAGTTGATGTCATCTTACTATCCCACTCTGTAGACAGAAAAATCTGTCTGTCCGGAGTTTTTTTTTAACCTCTTTTTTTTTTTTACTTTTACTTTTACGGCTCTCCTCTTTAACAGTTACGGAATTCCATGAAGCCAGATGCAGTCTCTGCGGAACATATCTCTGACAAGATACAAACAGTTGAGATGGATCTTTCGATCAATTGATGTTTTTGTGGGCGTATCAAAAAGTACAATGTAATCTGACGGAAGAACACTCACCTAGTAACAAATTAAAAATATAATTATCAAATATATGGCACATACCTAGATAATCATTTGGTCACAAAAGTGATGTGAAGGGTATTAACATACAAGTAAGGTAAATCAAGACAAGTCAACATGCATTTTGCATTGGCATTGCATAGGTCGCCAAGCACACTACTCAGTCCCACATATACTTATTCATGTTACACGCAAAGGAAGAGATAATACATTAACAGTAACAGTGCAGTGGACCAACCAAGACTTGCTGAAGTTTCTAGAATACTTTTTCTACTCACTTTTTACTTCTAAATCTTTCTCAACTTTGATGCGCACATGAGGAGGAGATGGACTGGTTCTCCGGCGTTTCCTGTCCGATTTTTGTTGGTGTTCAGGTGAAGACAATTCACCAGCTTCAAGTCCTTGTCCGGCGTCTTTTTCTGCATGTCGGTCACGATCACGGTGTCGATGTTTACTGCGATGTTTTCGGTCTCTGTCTCGATCCTTGTCACGATCTTTATGCTTGTGTTTCTTCCCGTCACGATCCTTGTCCTTCTCTTTATGCTTTTTTGAAGACCCCATGGTCAACAACAACAGTGATTTCTAGCTTTTCTATGTCTTTCGTTGGTCAAGTACAGAACGTGTGCGAAACGTTCTCCAAAGCGGTACGTAATGCACTAATGCATGTACAGAGCTACATAGAGCACTCTGCGCAAGAGTTCTGTGAATGCACGGCGGAGAGAACAACGATGTCGCCCTCTGTAGAGCTTTTCATGCAAATGAATAGTACATGTAGTGCAGTGCACAGAACTCTTACTGTGAGTGCAGTGACTCTTGATTGCTTGCGAGATACATGTACAGCGCTGTACATAAATTTAGAAATCACTCTATGAAATTTAAAGGGCATACAATTTATTCAAAGGGGGATTAAAAGTTTATTTGATGACCAAAAACAAAGTTAATCAAAGCGATATCAATAAAAAGTTGTGGCCTGTTGCATTTTAATAGGATCGCTTTGTTTGGACATCTTGATTGCCACTTCAAGACCACTTTTCATCAAATAAACTTTGAATTCTTGTATAAGAAATACATTTTCTTTTATATTTCATAAAAGGTTTCTCATTATCTCACAAACATACACACAAAAATTGAAAACCTGCAGCCCCATCTAAACCAAAACTGTACGTACCATCCCTTTAAAGGGATTGTATAGTATTGGTTGAGACTTAACTTCAGGTTTTTATCATTTTTTGGTGAGATAGTGAGAAACTTCTTATGAAATATGAAAGAGCATGTAATTCCATGAGGGATCCAATGTTTATTTGATAAAAATTGGTTTTGAAATGGCCGAGATAAAACAGAGCAATCCTAATAAAGTGTGGGACCCACATTCTATTACGATCAATTTGTTTTACTTTGTTTTTGGATGTTTCAGCTTTTCCAAACCCGATTTTTTTTTTCAAACAAACTTTGAATTCCTCTTAAAATGGTATGCTCTGTACTATTTCATAGGTGTTTTCTTGGTATCTCGCAAAAAAGTTAAAGCCCTATTTTCATCTCCACCAATACTGTACCATCCCTTTAACCCTATAAAGCCCAAGCTATTTTGCGACCCCTTCCAGGCCCAAGGGGGGGGGGGGGGGGGTGGGGCACATTGTGCCCCCATATGATGTATCACCGTCATATTTGGCACATGGGCAGAACACACAGAGATTTTTCTCCTCCCCACCACTGAAGAAAATCTCTTTGGCAGAACAACACATACACGTTCATGATCCAACATTTGAAATTTCTCAATGTCACCCATTGAGGATGCTATTTACCAAAGTATAAGAAATACATAGGATATGTGCGAAAATATCATGTTTTTCTTTATATTCTTTAATCCCCAAAATGAATGATTTTATTTTACACCAATCATATTTATATTTGCCGAAAAGGAAAAGGAAGTCAACCTTCACTCTTTGTTATGGTTGAAATTTCACAAGGTCGACATATTGGGGCGCTATTTATTAAATACACGAGACGTATTTGGGATAGGTTCGTATTATATGGTATCACATTTCATATTTCTATGATATTGGAATTTTGAGTTTACAGATTGACAACATGATAAACAAATTTTTCAACTTTTGAAAATGCTGTATTTTCAATTATTTCTATCATATTTATTGTTTGATGCCTCTGTCATATGAAAATAAAGGAAATGATAAGATCATATCACTACCATAATTACTTCACAAAATCTGATGGACATGGTTGTCAGTTTAAGGTTGCTATGGCAATGAGCAAAATCAGATATAGCTAAATTACTTATCAAAATGCAATAAAATTTTAGGAAAAGTCACCAAATTGGGTTGAAATTGGGTAAAGCATGTAGGAGTGGCAAATGAAAACATGGTGGGGGGGGGGGGGGGGGCCTTGGGCTTTATATGGTTAGGTATATAGTGAGAGCCCGGTTTGAAGAAGAGTATTACAGAGTTTGTATATCGATCATAATAAAATTTGAGCGCCAGATCCAGAGGCCATTGCCTTGGTACAGACATGTGCATCTGTATCACACTAACCCATCAAAATGCATGCATAGGTGGCACTATAATTTAGATTACACAAAGTAGTCATATGACACCCCTTCTTCATTAAACCTGGGACAATACCATTCACCCTTTCCAAAACAGTGGATCAAACAGTCATATCAAACACAAATAATTTCACATCACTATGTGAAGTATACTACAGTAATAGAATACATGTACATTCATGACTGCAGTTGATTTATTGATTTCTTTTCGATGAATAATGATCATGCATTTGTGATGTTGAGTCAAAGTCAAATATTAACACTCCCATTTCACTGCATGCTTCATGCACAAAATAGTGTGCATCTATTGAACTACAATGTTCATGTATTCTACTGTGGTAAATAAATGATCACAACATACTACGTGTATTTATTTTTATTTCTTTGATGAACAATTTATTCCATAGTACATCAGATGATTTTCTTTCCACATCAGATCTTTGACATCATGAGAATGTTGGGGGGGGGGGGGAACTGACTGAGACGGTTGTATGTGACTGAACCCTGGGACATCCACAACCATGATAAATGGGAAAGCTTCAGAGATAATGCATGTACATTAGTTCAAAGGTAATACATTGTACAAGGCCTAAAAGGATCGTGAATTCGGCCGTGTCGTATAGGCCTACCTTTTAAGAACGCATGTACGAAATGCGAAGAGATTATTGGGAGAAAAATACAGGACACACATGTTCAACCCCTTTTGGCGCGTGCATCATAAAAGATTACAGCCGAATGATAATTCATAAAATCACCGCAGTCCCGTTAAAGTTGAGGAAACAATAGGTGCAAAAAGAATCATGATTTGATTAATACTTTAAGAACGCATTTACGAAATGCGAAGAATTTATCGGGGAAAAAATAAAGGACACATTTCCAACCCAGCTTCGAAATTGCAACAGCCTCAATACCTTCAAGTCTGAACTGAAGACCTAGTTTCCAGCAACTTTGTGAATGATGTGTGACACATTGTGGGAGCTGGGCGCCTTTGAATGTTTCTACGGATAAAGGGCGCTACATAAATGCAGTTTCATCATCATCATCATCATCAACCCCTTTTGGCGCGTGTGTCATAAAAGATTACAGCCGAAGTAATTCATGAAATCATCACAATCACGCTGATATTTGAGGTAGAAATAGGCGCAAAAAGGATCGTGAATCCGGCCGTGTCATATACCTTTCAAGAACGCATGTACGGAAATGCGAAGAGATTATGGGGAGAAAAATAGAGAACGCATTTTCAACCATTCTAGCTGGTGCGTGCATCACAAAAGATTACATACGAAGTAATTCATGAAATCGCCACATTTCCGCTGATATTTGAGGTTGAAATAGACGCAAAAAGTATCATGAATTCGGCCGTGTTGAACGTCTTTTCAGAACGCACCTACGAAATTCGAAGAGTTTATCGGGGAAAATTAAAGGACACATTTTCAACCCCTTTTGGCGCGTGCATCATAAAATATTACAGCCGAAGTAATTTATGAAATCGTCACAATCCCGCTAATATTTGAGGTAGAAATGGGCGCAAAAAGGATTCGGCCCTACATGTCGTGTATTTTTCAAGAACGCATGCACAAATGCGAAGAGCTTATCGGGAGAAAAATAAAGAACCCCTTGTAGCGCGTGCATCACAAAATATCACAGCTAAAATAATTCATTAAATCATCGCAATCCAACTGAGCACCAAAAGCAGATTACGCAGCAAGTTCGTGCGCCGATGTTTAGAAAAAGTCACTTGCACGCATTTGATACAATCTGATTTTGTTCATTACCATTTTACACTGTAATTCACAAACAAACATTCTATTTTTTTTCTTATCTTTTTTAAAATTTCTTGTGCAATAAATAACGCAGGTTTAAAAAAAAATATTAATCTGTACAATGTAAATTTGGGCGCGGGGGGTACGTCCATAAAAAAACCCCAAGAAAATAAGTTTGCAAGTCATTTAATGTTTTTTAAATTGTCGTTGTTGACCGGTAAATTTTCTGTTCGGACCGGTAAAAAATGGTAAAACGGGGCATTTACCGGTCCGACAGAGACAGGTCGGACCGGCAGAAAGAATGGGTTAGTGTGCAGCCCTGTACAAGCTGTAACAAATTGACATAGAATATTATCTCAGTACAATTATTTTCTGACAAGATATCATCTTTATGAGATATCAGCAACACAAACTGATTTGTAAGTTAAATTATACTTCAACATCTTGTGCCAAAACTTCTCAACAGACTTTTTTTCTGTCCAAGGTTTTTTCACCAATTTTGCATCTACCTATATGATCATATGATGGTAGTACACGCATTTCATGCATGCGATCCACTCTCATGCTGAAGATCTATGGATACTGCTATAGCTTGATTTGTACTTGATTATGGAATATTACACAGTGATCATGATTGAGTACGCTCCAAGATTATTACATGATGTATTTTTGTCACTATCCAACTATAGGCCTCGGTGAAATAACTGCATTTGAGCTATAATCTCGGTGGCGAATCCACGGGGGAGCGCACCGGGCATGTGTCCCCGTTTATTTTTTGTCAAAACAAAAGAAATAAAGCGAAAAAAAATAGGGGAGGGGTGCCTGCGCCCCCCCCCCCTTTAATTTTGTAAAGGTGCCCCCTCTTCAAGGAATTCCTGGTTCTGCCCCTGTAATCTAGTACAGTGCATTCAAGATCATGAACTATTTACACATACACAATGTATAAAAATAAACAAAATTTATATTCTGACTTTTGCAGGAAAAAGAAGATGTTTCAGTTGTTAAGTTGATTCTCTATAGTTCACAGTCATTAACTATACTTTTTGATTCTTGCACAAAAAATCCTGTGTTAAGGAAATAGTACCTAAGGCATGTTATAAGTGAATGTTAAAAATATTTGTCATTATAAAAAATGGTACAGTCATGCTCTTTCATGCACTGTTGTTAACCAATATACACTGCAAATAATGCATAATTAGCTCTCATGCAATTCTACTCCATCAGACCTTTGGCCTCGGAGAAAGAAAACTGCACTTGGGCTAATTATGCATTTGTTGAACATATAATGTAGTACAGTGCATGCAAGATCATATAGTTGGGTACCTGCACATCACCAGGGGCCCTAAAACCGCCACCCTGCGTAAAATGGCTGAAAGTGCATTGAACACAAATGTACACGTAGGACAGAGCGCTCCATACTTGGAACTCTGCAAGACTACCACAACCAAGCAGAATGAGGCAAAACAGCCCAGTTTGTCTTGAAAATCATACATTGTATAAGAATTTTGTATAAAATCTGAATATTATTGAGCTTCGAAGATAAGTGCCACAATTTTGCCAGTTAAAAGAATTATTTGCCCTGAACTCACGGATTAATGATTACAACACACGTCAAAGAAACCTCTTCCATCGTCCTCATGTAAGGACTACTGTTTCCTTGAATTCTTTCTTGACCACTTGTATTAAAGAGTGGAACCAACTACCTGTTGACATTAGGAACAGTACAACATTTTCTAGGTTCAAAGTTCAGTGTGAAAAATATCTATTAGACAATTGAAATGAATTTGTTAAACTACATGTTAAACATTTATTTGATGTTATGTAGATAGGCCACCCTACTTTAGTTTTGAGTGCTCTGTGTGGTGTGGTTGTGTATGGGGGTGTGAGGGTGTGGGTGTGTGTGTGTGTGTGTTAGTGTGTTTATGGTCTCCTTTTTTATGTAGGTTTACCTGTTGCCATTGTATACACATTATGATTGTTCTGATATACACTTGCCATGTCGTAGTGTTAGTGTGTGAACTTACGTGGTACCTTGGTCTGCTGTTGGTGGTTTCAGTGACTGATCTGAATGTTCGCTCAACTGATTATTATGATGGGGAATGTCACATCATTGGCGGTTTGCCTTTGTGCTGCTGAGCCCCAACTTATTTGTACCTTGTATAGGGCCCCACTCACAAGCCTGAATTGCTTCTTTCGGGGTCCTAAGAACCATGTGAATTTTTGTATCAGCGATTTGTGTTATCTTGTTATTTATGTTTGGTTTTTGAATAAACTGAAATTGAATTGAATTGAATTGAACAGTATTTCACTGCCGTCATTCACGCTCAAGAGCATGATAAATGAGTGAGTGTTCTTACAATCACATAAATGACTGCTGCATGTGAAAGCTTGAGCGTCGGCTCCAATTATTGTGACGAGTTAGCTTACTTTTATCTAGTCTGGCAGATATTTTGCTTCAAACCCTCCATAATGGTGATCACTGTCCCTGTGATCGTCTGCAATGTCTATATGGAAAGTGGGGGTGGCGAGGTGTAGGCCCTTCCAGTGAGCGTACAACTTCCTAAATGACACTTCGCATCTGGCAACAATCACTGAACTTGTTATTCCATTAGAATCTTCAGCAGTTTCACTGGATGTGAGAAGAATTTCATAGAATTTCAGTGACGTAGTGTGTACAGCGGGACACTCAAATTATGCTATTCATATGATTTATAACACACAAAGTACAATTTCTGACTTTCACACAAACAAAAAAATTCTGTTGCTTCATGATCACAGGTGGTCTTCCAACTGTCGTTTTAAATACACTTCAACATTTTCTTTCTTGTTTTACTTTATATTCTACAAACTGTGTAGAATAGCTTGATATCATGATATCATTTGTATCTTGCATGCCAGTGGAAGGCAAATTTCTGTACTTTTAACACACAATTGATATTTTTGAAATGTTCTTGAATCTTGAAAATCTGATTCTTAAATGGGATTCACATTGTAGAAGGCTATGGTTAAAAAGTACCAATACCCTGAGTATTATGTTTGCTATATTTGTAGAATATACCCGAGACATGTCTAATTTTTCTCAAATTATTATAACATAGCAGAGAGGGAGGATGAAACCAAACTTTAAAGCTAAACAATAGGTGTGGGATCCCAGGCGTATCGGTGGTAGATTTTCAAGCTTCGTAGTGTTCTCATATCCTCCTCAGACAGTGACCAGCCCCACACACCACAGTTATCAATGATGTGCTCTGGCTTGGATGACATTGGTAAGACTCCTGTGATAAAGAATTGGCAGAGAGAGAGAGAGAGAGAGTATCATATGAAACAATGGAATGATTAAAGGTCAAGTAGTGATTATGAGGGCAACACAAAATATAGGGGGGGGGGCAAAGAATTTAGAGAGTGTATTATCGCATTCATGTCATAACTGCAAGAACAAGTTTATGGTAGATGTTGCATGTGACCTAAAAATGTACAGTTCACCTTCATGTCAGAGGGAGTTAACTCCATGCTGTTTCTCTGATCTCATGCTTTTGCCAGGCTTGACAAGAATGGCGTCATGCCGCTAAAGGCAGTAGAGTGTACTGGAGTTGTCTTATGAATATTTGAATAGCTAGTGTCTGGGAACAAAATGCCAGTCAAAGCACTGAAATTCATTAGCTTGTCAATTAAGTGATCAGAGTGTATAAACTACCTTTAGTTTGCACAAGGATTCATTAAAAGATGTTAATAGCTCATCCCTAATCCACCACTCAATACATATGATGTCATGTACACATGTAGTGAATACGTATGTGAGTTGTGACATACCAATGCCATCCTGCATAGCAAACTTCAAGGCCACTTGGCATGGTTTCCGCTGCATTCTCTCTGCGATTGACACTAACTGAGGGTGCTTGAGAAGCTGTATTGAGAAAGATAATAATGCTGTCAGGTTCCACGGAAATTATTTTCACGTAGAAATACTCATTGTAATAAGAGTGACACTAAACCTTACCTAAGATAGTTTCTCAGCTCAGGGGGTCGACTTCATATGTTTCATTACACTACTGAGCTCTATCAAACACTATTTTGATACGGCATTCATTATCACTTTTTACAATGCACACTCCTGTAAATATACATTGTGCTATTAAACATGAGTGGCAACTGTTACAACATCATTCCCAAGAATACATGTATATCTAAGTGACGTGGGCTAAAAAGAGAGTCTGGCCTATGAAATCAAGCAATAAAAGATCTGTTCCACAGTACTCATGTGAAATATGACTGATAGCTTTATATCTAATTTTCAACATAGGGCTTGAGGAATTGATATGTAGTATATTGTGTTAATTCAGTTACTGATATTCAACACAACATTCTCCTCACATCTAAGGGTACATATAATGTTTGAGTTCTTTCATAAGCTGCAGTCAAGAACAATATTTACCTCTCCCTTCCCTAGAGATGTGTATGCCTGGAACTGTATGCCATTCTTCTGACACCATGATACCACATCTTCATTCAGCAAATAGGGATGGTACTCACTCTGTAAATACATAGGTGCATAAACACAGGGTTTTCAAAGGTTAAGAATATCACATTCTCAGTTTGACAGTCATTAAAGTCAGGATCCCAAATTCTTGAATGTTGCCATGTGTGACACACACAAGGTTTACCCCTTGAATATTTTGTGCAATCATTAGCCAAACAATACCTGTAACAAAAATTTGAACACACTAAAACACTGAATTTTTACAATTGAGTAAACATGACTATCAAATCAATAAAATATGGTATACATGATACTGTGCACTGTAAAATCCTTGAAAATTATGAAACTTATTTTGAAATTCCCACGTGTCTCTCTTTGCCCACAATCCTACGAGTTACGTTAAATTTTTGTTTTCTCCTTTGTGTCCACTAACAATATAAACTGGTGGAGAAATATTTCCCCTGTGATGTGATCAAATGTTTGCCACTTTCTAGAATTGCATTTGGTTACCTTCAGTAACAACTGAAAATCCAGCCCTTTGTGAACAATTACATCATATACAAACTAACTCATGACCTGTAGATATTTTCTTCATGTTTCTCCTAACAGGTTTCCTTGTCAACCTGCTATATTACATCACTTAAAAGAATGCCACAAGTTACGATTCTGTAAAACATGATATATTCGCAGCACTAAATTTTTGCGAATTGGAGCTGACTGCCTTTTCCATGGCATGGAAATTTTGTTAATTGCCACTGCCGTTCAATGCATATAGTGTAGGCAAGAATTTTTGTGTGCATTTTGATTTCGTGAATCTTGGCCCCTCGCAAAATTTGCAAAATCAAAATGCACGCAAAAAAACCCAGTAAGAATTGACATTGTTTAATACATGTAGTGTCATCCAAATCAGTCAATCATTTGTAGCATGTTATGCTATACAACCTAAATATAAAAAAGACATCAAGATTATCATTTCCATAGTCAGAGTCTCTCCGTGAGTACAGGTCATAAAGTGAAAGAAAAGGCAATTTCTCATATGTGTATACCAGAAGTATAGATTGGCACATTTCTACTCCAGTTTGGTAAAACAGTGAAAAAGAAAATGAACACAGGTGGCTAAAACTGAACTTGTGTGCTTAAACAAATTACCCCTTTTCTGCTAGGTAACTGGAATGATAAATGTTGCGAGATAGTCATCTCATGTGTGAACACTTCTATAAATAACAGTTTTACAGTATTTTAGCTCCAATGTCAACAGACACTGAAGATAGCATCTCATCTGCCTTCTTTCAAATGAAGCAAATCTAATGGTTACCTTTGAACATTTTGTCTTGTGAATCATACCTGGTACTGATGTCTCTAGAAAAGCAAACAAATTTGGGAGTTACAAAGAAGGTAGTTCACACCTACTCTCTTGTAATATGATTACAACATGCTCATTACACAATATTCACCATTTGCCCTCATTAATAATAAGGATATGCAATCATGTGCTAACATCTGGACAAATACAATGTACATACAGTAGAACAACTTTTCATAACTATAAAACATACCTGATTTACAGCAGGCTTGACTTCTGCATACATAAATAGTTCTTCCATATGGTGGACGAGGTAGTTTGAAATTCCAATCTGCTTGCATTTCCCTACAAGATAATAAAGCAAACATATAAGCAGGGTAACAGACAAATTACCTTCCCCATGAACAAAGCTTGTTGAGGACACACACAAAAAAAAAAGACATGGAGTGACAATTACTATTCTGTGTTGGAGAAATCGGCTTATTTTAGTCGATTGAATGATGGCAGGATTACTGAAAGATCTAGTTCAGATAAGACCTTTACTTTTCTCACTTCTGATTGATCATTTCATACTTATATGAAGCCACTGCCATTGTCATAGTGACTACCAATATTTACATGATCTACACACAAAGTTACTCATATTCATATTTTACAATACATACACATACCAGGGGTGTATCGAGGATTTTTTCGGGGGGGGGGGGGGGGGGGGGGGGGGGGGGGGGGGGGTCGTAACCTTTGCGAGGGAGTGGAGCTACCGAGCGGGGGGAGGGTGTGGACGGTAGGGAGTTTTTGAATCTTATATCTTAAAATGAGGCCATTTGGTGCATACGAAAGTGACTTTTTCGGCATGGCAGTGCGGCTTAGAAATAAGGCAAACTTTTATGGCATATTAAAACTAAGTTACGAAATTTACGAGGTTTTTGCCAATTTGCTGGAACACCACTTGGTCACTTTTTTTTCCTGTTGTATATAGGGTAATAAGCCCTCGAAAAACAAAAATGTCTTTACAAAAAGTGGACCTTTTGAAAATTTGGGGGGGGGGGGGGTCGTACGACCCTCTCGACCCCCCCTTGCATACACCCATGCATACAGTGCCCCCCTTCATATACATGCAAAATTCATTTATGTATCTGATGACATAACTGGTATCCGGGGGTACCAAATGAAAATCAGTAATTTTGTTGAATTATTCTGTTTTTTTTAAAAAGGTTGTAACCTGGGTTGCCAAAAAGTGGAAATTATTTTGGTGCTGGAGCTAGTGGCACTAGCCACTACACTGCAGTGCACTGAAGCACACACTATTGCTAGCACAGCGTACCATGCATGCATCGTGCAGTGGCACGGGAGTGACTATGTACACGCACACACAATGCATGCATTTCTCTGCGGCTGTCCTCAAGTGGACGTGAGGTGGCGCTACACGACGCGGTAACCCGGGGTATTATGGGTACTATGGTACCCCGGGGTAATGTGTGATGCATCATATATATATACGTATATATATACAATGTATATACATATATATATATATATATATATATATATATATATACACATATGATAA
The DNA here is from genome assembly GCF_040938485.1 of Diadema antillarum. Classification (NCBI taxonomy): domain Eukaryota; kingdom Metazoa; phylum Echinodermata; class Echinoidea; order Diadematoida; family Diadematidae; genus Diadema; species Diadema antillarum. Next base: position 251,765 of record NW_027272202.1, read on the forward strand.
TTCATAATCACAATTTTACTACCTTCCCTATGAGCTCTCTCAAGAGCTTTCCAGCTCTCTCTTCTCATCTCAGCATTTTTGGGATCATCTGCTTTCAACTTCTTGGTCCCTGGCCAGTGGATGAGGTACAGGTCCAGATAGTCCAGTTGTAGTCTCTTCATGGACTCTATGCATGCTTCATAGGCTCCTGGACCTTGATCTGCAGGATCTTGGTTCAAATTCAAGAGAACACATGTCACAACACATTTCTGAAACTGTGAAACCACATTACGTTGCTTCTGAATGAAATCAATTTGTGTCTTTTTTCAATAACAGTTTTCTTTTTTTTGATACCAAATTGTTTTTTCCAAATGTATAGATTTCACAAAAAACAGAATAATTGCAGTTATTGGCAATTTTTGTAGAAATTAAACAAAAATGGTATGGGATTCTTGCTCTCACTTCTTGTAGTCTTGCCAATGTATTCTAGTCTTCCTGACTTTTGATCACTTGTGTCCTCCAAAGGCTGCATCAGTTACCTTGTCACTTACCGAGCTTACTTGTTATGAAGACATCTGCTCGCGTCAGACCGTACTTTGGAAGCAATTCTTTCAGGCAAATCCCAATGTCTTCTTCATTCTTATACACTGCAGCAGTATCTATGTTATACATTGAGAGTAAAATATTACACAAAGGGTGGAAATATCATTGCATCAGCACAGAAATATAGAGGGTAGAGGGAAAGAAAAATAACATAATATGTAGACTTCGACATCCATTATAATTAACATAGCACATTAGTTGGCAGCTCTGCAAAAGTAGTTTCATTTTTGGCAAGAGTCTCTTTTGGCATTTTGTAAGTGCAAAGAATAAAATCTAAATTACCACTCACCTATCAAGCAGTATCCATTCTGCAGAGCTGTATCCAGGCACTTGTGTATGGTGTCAAACCCCTTTAGTTGGAATGTGCCATCTGTAAGTGTAATCATAGCTTATACATGTAACATTTTTTTCCCCATTTTTTTCTGTAGACTAGCATAAGCTCTGTCATACAAGGGCGGATGCTGCATTTTAAAAAGTGGGTGTGGGGCCCAGTATATTTCTGGTGCCACTTCCGGGTTTAACTAGCTGACAAGCAAGAAAAGAAAAAGAAAGCTTACAACAACAAAACAATAGGGCCTATTAAAAAGCCATTTGAAGAGGGGTTAACTTCAAGTATTTTTCACAAAACTGAAATGAATAATTCAAAAAATTTTGCAAAACTTATAATTTTCAGGATTTTGTAAATAATTAGAATCATTTTTGCTCAAAATATTATCCCTGAGTAAGGAATTCAGAGTGCAACAAAACCTAGGCATTTGGGTAACTTCTATACACAGCCCTTCCGCTGTACAGAAGTCGCATGGCGTCTGGTCGGGCTAGCCTCTAGATAGAGCTGGGCTGCAATCAAGCACTCTAGTATGGTACTTAAACTTCTAGTAGCAGATCTAGAGTCTACATCTCATTAAACTTCATAAGAACACTACAGTACAATGCATGTTAATGTATAATTTTTTCATCAGGAAAAGACCAGCATCTAGTCGATTGCAGTCGCTCATGCTCATCTGCAGGGAGAAGTAACTATACACAGCCCTGTCGCTGTACACAAGTGTTCGGGTGTCTGGTTGTCTGGTAGGGCTAGGGAGAAGAAGGGTTAGACAATAAAATACAAGATCTAACATGTATAAGTGTCACTGGAGTGTTGACTAAACACGGCCCTGTCGCTGTACCTATACACAAATTACGGTATCTGGTTGGGCTACCGCAGAGTGTCAAATTCTACCTCTTCTTGTTATTTTCTATAGAATAGAAAATACAAGAATCGTTCTAGATCTAATAATATGTAGGGCCTATTTTAGTGTTACTGTAGTGTTAGAGTCTAAAGCTAGATTATGTGGAAAGAACTAATCTAGAAATCTAGATTCTAGGGTCTACTGTCTAGATGTCGTCCTCAATGATTTGTGGTATTTATATTATTGAGAACTGCACAGCAACTAACCATACCATAGGAACTACAACCTGAACGCAGCATTCAGGAACTGTGTGAAGGAGCGCCCCAGAGTTAAAGGACAAGTTCACCTTCATAGACATGTGGGTTGAGTGAATGCAGCAATATTAGCAGAGCACATCAGTAAGAGTTTGAGCAAAATCAGACAATCCGTTAAAAAGTTATGAATTTTTGAAGTTTCTGCTCAGTCACGGCTGGATGAAAAGACTACTATAGCTTGTGATGTCACATGAGTACGATATAAAGAAAGAATAAAGAAAATTCAACATATTTCCATTTTTCTCACATAACAAAAGAACACTCCACTTCTCTCAATCAGAATTCAAGAGCATCGTTTACTTGCACATGTATCACGTTTTAATTGTACAAATCCTGATATAATCACGTGCACCATCACATACTGCCACTGCACCAACCCATCCCAGTCTAGCTGTGCTTGCAGCTGCTATAGGGATTACTCCATCAAGACTCAAGACTCAAGAAGGCAGGGGGAATAATATTACCCTTAACATACATCAGTAGCAAGTCGAAGAAATGTGCGCTTTATTCAAAAAGTAAAGTTTTGTGAAATTCTCTTTTTATTTTCCTTATATAGTTGTACACATGTGACATCATACACTGTAGTAGTCTTCTCTTCCAGCAGTGACTGCGCAGATACTTAAAATATTCGTAACTTTTGAACGGATTGTCCAATTTTCCTCAAACTTTCACTGATGTGTTCTACTACAAATATTGCTGCATTCTCTCAATCCTTATATGTATATGAAGGTGGACTTGTCCTTTAAATTGATAGGTATAGGGGATGTCCTGCAGGTGATATACATGTAGGTCTAGATCTAACAAAGTTGGCAGTCCTGGGTACGGATACCAACCAGGTTTTAGCATGTTTAGGGGGCTAATTAAGTTATTTTAGGCTTCTGACTTCAGGACAGCCATTATCCCCGGGGCGCTCCTTGTACACAGTTATACTACGCGTTAGTTGGGGTTAGTTGGGGGTCGCAGTTACATCGCCATATATGATCTGTAACATCAATTATCATATATAGACAGTCACCACTTGTGTGTACACGTGTATTTCCTATGCACTCCCGGGTTGGCGAACAAATGATAGGCACTGAATTAGTTCGCTGCCCATAGCGCGCCACGTTTTATTAGTGTGTGTGTTACACACACACTTCCATGTAGGATGCATTGTGCATCATCGCGTTTGAAAAACTGTGTTCTTCTTCTAGTTTACTGTCCAACACCCCTTGTAGGGGCCAACCGGTGTTAATCTGCCCCCTGAAATCCATTTGAAATCAAAAACATTCTTGCATTAAAAATGGTTTTGTCACTTCACTTTTTACATATATGATAAAATACATTTGGATTAGAGATGAATTAGGCCTTTCTACTCTAGACCTATTTGTGTTTTTATGGTGGAAAAAGGTGAACTAGGAATGTCTTTTGAAGCCCTGAAAATCTGTCACCCCAGCTGATTTCTGATCGCGGCGCACGTTAGTTACATGCAATGTGAATGTCTGGCGACTTTATGTAGTGGCGACTTACAATGGTAAAATTAATTGAAGTTAGTCGTTAGACATAATTCACCTCTGCTAAACCTGAAAAAAAGTGAAGTGATCGCATTCAAATTAACATGACTGAATTTAGGTGGCCTTTGCAATGTCAGAGTTTGACCGACAAGTATGTCTAATTCCACTAAAAACTACTCATTTATGCTGGGTCAGTTTTTAAAAACTGACCAAGCAAATGTCATTATTATAAATGAGAATTTTTTCGAGGAATTAGACATACTTGTCGGTCAAGGTCAGAGTTTAACAGGCAGGGTTAGAATTGTTATATAAATGTGGGTTAGGGTAACTTAATGTTTGAGCTTATGAGGTTAATTTAGTTAGGGAATAGGTTAGGGTTAAATTTAGGCCTACAATTTTACTAGGTAATAGTGAAAATGTAATGCTAAATTTAGGACTTAATAGACTAGCTCTAGTCTAGTAATACTAACGAGTAGTAACGTTACACGGTTAAACTTAGGCCTCCTAACTGCGAGCAGCGGTTGTGCTGAATTAAAAGCCGAAGATAAATTAGCCCCCTAAAACCCAGGATAGCGACAAAGTCAACATCGCGCTCATGATATGGCTACATAGACTGTATAACTGTTAATTTGACTAAGGTTTGACATAATTTGCGGGGTGAAAAGGAATGGGGTGTGAGGGACATTATCCAACACAAATTAACGTATATGGGCCTACAGGTATATAATTTAATTATAAGATCGAGTCACGAGATCCGCCATGCACCAAGGCCGAATGAGTGGTCAGTTTTCAGCGCAACAAAAGACGATCGATAGCGATAATGTGCACACCGATATTTACAGAACTGCCGTGCTTGCTGGCTACAATTTTCAGAAGGATCAGAAAGAAAAATTATTCGAACACTTACAACCAAACAGAGGCACATTCATGGAACCCTTGGCCTTGGTTTGTAAATCCATTTCTCCACTGTATGATGTCGTCTGCTAGCTCTGCTCACCATCGACATCACAGGACAGGCAGGTCACCCAGCCTACAAACAGCTCAGCCAGACTAATAACGTTGTTAGTCTGCGGGGTGTTTCGGCGTTTCATCAACGTTGGTCAGCAGCGCTGACAATTTCAGCAGAATAGTTGGTTTTGATTGGATGAGATGCTCTGAACACTGACTGTTACTATGGTGATTGTCAAACGTTGATGAAACACCCCCTAGCTTTGGTTTCCAGACCCTTAATTTGCCAACCGGACTCTGATACGATGGCCGACAGGATAAAACCACCTCAAACTATACCAGTTTTCGACGTTGAGGGAGTCAATATCCTACAGTGATTTACAGTGATACAGTGATTTTTATTTGTTGAACTGCACCTTCAGGGGCATGGAAGAAATACATTTGAGTATCAACAATCTTCACTTTTCAACAAATATGAATAAATTATACATTAAAAGAGAGAGAGAGAGAGAGAGGGAGGGAGAGAGATAAAAGATGTATAATTTTTTGTTGTTATATAAGCTCTAACAGCAAACAAGTAAAGGCAAGAATTGATTAAAATGATGGACTTATGAAATTCATCACCCTATATAATAATGTAGGCCCTACTTCATGGCTACACAACGAACATATTTCAAGAGGTAGATCAGATGAATAACGACATTTGGCAACTGGCAGAATATGGTTACCCTATCGAAATTTACATAAAGATATCATATCCCCTACCTCCAAATTTAACAGATATTTTTCTAAACCAGCTTCCTGTTTAAAAATTCTGGAATTGAAACATAAACGACTTCTATTAACTTCCTCATTCCAGTTTTGATAATCTATATTATGTAATCTACGGTCCACTGCATGATGACTTTCATTCCATGTGACATTTTGTCTAAAATACTGTTAGTTTTTAAGATCCATCTGGAATGAAAATCACAGTTTTCATGAAGTTTTCGTAACAAATTGTAGACGGTGTAAAGAGTTTAGATTTATTACCTTGACTAATCTTTGCCCAAAAATTAACCATAATAATACGCATCTCCACCCTACTTGCGAGGGCAAATCTACCAACTTCGCAGTACACCATGCATTTGGCAGTGCCACGTTTTAATTTCCTATGAAATATACAATCTAGCTTCTGAAAATCCCACACTTCACTACTATACAATAAAATCGGAACAACAAGCTGATCAGAAAAGCTCCTACTGAATATCGCACAGGTAAGCACAATTTCTTCGCTTTGCTAATTAAAGCAAACATAGCTCTTCTCGCTTGATTAACCTGTTTATTGATAGCTTTATTAAAGGAACCATTATAATTGAAAGTAGTTCCGAGGTATATATAATCATCAACTGCAAACAACATTAAGGGAACTATCGCCAAAAGTAAGCTAGGGGTGTCTGCGCACTTTTACGAGAGAAAAAAAATCTTTGTTTGCTTGTGTTAACAGACAATTTCAAAAGCTCACAGTACTGGTGTACAGTTGATAAAGCAGTTTGCAGTTCGTCAGCAGGCTCAGCCATAACTATCATATCGTCAGCATAAAGTAACACATAGACTTAGAAATACTTCTATGTCATCATTACTGAATAGCGAAATAGTACGAGTATGGTCTGAAAACTGAAAGGGGATGTTGAAAGTTAGCCTGATATTCAACTTTGGCGAATTTCACGATGTCATCATCTTTCAGAACCAATAATATGTCAATGGATCGAAGGACAGCTATACCTGCAAGGAACCTATCTTAAAACACACAAACGCACACACATTTCTGCACACACATACACACATGCTCACGCCAACAACAACTCAATGAAGGTGTATATAGTGGTCGTGTCGCATGAACGTGAGGGGTGGGGGGATATGTTTAATCGCGTAGACGAGGGAGCTTTTGCACTTTGGGAGACAATTAAAATCAACTATCTGGCCCCCATAACACTTAAATGGAATAAAATTTAGAATATTCAAAATAAAACAAAAAAGCTAGACGATACGTTGTCTATTTATTAACATTGCAAAACAACAGAAATGTAATTCTGTAGTTGTTGCGTCGTTTTCTAATCTACTGCTCATATTATTTGAAAACCATATACCTAATGGCAACCGTCTTGAATGCATGTGTTTGTGTGTGTGTGTGTGTGTGTGTGTGTGTGTGCGTGTGTGTGTTGGGGGGGTGCAAGGGTATATCTCGTCCCACACTGGGGAGTGTTTTTTTTTGTTGTTTTTTTTGCTTTCAAGAATTGAAATTCAACAATCTGGTGCATTTTTTGGGCAAGTATTCCGATTTTTTTTTTTTTTTTACTGAAGAAGATAAGACAATGATTGAATTCAAATTGTGCAGGAAATGAAAAAAAAAACACACAAACAAACTCTTTAGTCTCTGCGTGACTTTCTTCTACGCATTATCATTTAAGGATGATCTAGACTATGAGCAACAACCGAGAGGGGGAGGATGTGGGAGCTTGGGCTTTTATTAGATTCAATGATGTAGTGCACATGTTTTAATGGAATATTTGGAAATTTTCATTCAAAAAAGTAGACGATTTTGATATATACGTTGGTATTATATCTAAGTTGGAAAACCCCCCGAAATAGAGTATTTGATGCGACCTATAGTGCAGATCCTTTATTGAATCATTGGAAAACTTTCAATCAAAAGTAGAAGATATGATGATATACGTTGGTCATGAACATCAAAAAATACAGAAAATAAAAATGAACTAGATTATCTAATTCTTGTGTCATTTAAGAAAAAAAAAGGGGGGGGGGGTCTACTATAGACACTGGGGGGTCTACTATAGTACAAAGTTTTTAGGACTTTACATCGATAGTGACCTTTCCTGGAAAACTCACTTTAATTTTTTAAGCAAAATTTTGTCACGAAATACAGGAATCCTAAACAAACTGAAACCTTTTTTGCCCAACCATATCTTGCAGATTGCATATTCAACCATGATTTCCCCATATCTTAATTATGGAATTCTTGCGTGGGGTAACGCATCTTAATACTTACTGGATTCACTTTTTCTTCTTCAAAAGCGAGCGATCAGAATTATTAACCATGCTGGGTATTTATCTCACACAAACGCCTTATTTCAGAAAAATAAGATTTTAAAACTGATAGATTTGTTTGGTTATAATTTAGGTATTTTTATGTACAAATTTTCCTCAAAAGATCTTCCTGGTGTCTTTTTATAGATTTTCATAAGAAACAATTCTGTCCACCACTATCCAACTCGCCAGAGTGACGCTTATCACCTTCCACGAACTCGAACAGTTTTCGCTAAAAACACAATTATGTATACAGGTCCTAAATATTGGAATGATCTCCCAAAAGAGGTTAAAAGCTGTTTGTCATTATCCTCCTTTAAGCGTAAACTCAGACAGCATGTATTGAATAGCTACAACACACAAGTGCACTAAAATTCCTTTTTATTATGCTGATGGCTGCTCTGTTATACTACTCGGTTGTTGCCATGTGAACAGACTCATGCATATACATTTTAGTTGCATGCTCTCTCAAATTCCTTCCCATCGGTGTTTTTCCTTCCACTTCTAGTAAGACCTTGGTCGTGTCGCATAGTTTCCCCTCCTTTCTTTCTTTCCTTTCTTTTATGCGTCATTGCAGCTGGCTGGTATATCACATATAGGAATTGCAATTGATTCATGTTCTCCATTTTTCAAATCTTTCCCCGTGTCTATGGAAGCCGGAATGTTTAAACCCTAAAATTATATAGTACTTAAGTATTCACGTCATTATCACTCCCATGTCAAAATTGCTTTTAGAGCAACTGCTATAGTGTGCAGCATGTGGTTACTTGTTCTCATTTTATCACACACATAAATACATGTGAGAAGAATCTTCTGAGCCCCGAGTAAAAGTCATTCTCTTTTGTTTATCCTTACTTTTGGTCTTAATTGTACCCGTGCTCCTCATCCTGTTCCCCTCACTAGGCTTTTGTTGGGACCTACACTCAACAAGCTTTGCTTTTTAGTAGGTTCCATCGTATTTCTCTTCGCATCCTTTACTTTGATTGAAAATGACACATCGACCGTTATGTATTACTTTTGTATTCCTATTTCTTCATGTATATATCCAAGCTGGACATTCTGTATTATATTTTGTTATATACCATGCCATGTATTTTCCATCGAGAAATACGAAAATAAAATTGAAATTGAACTGTTCGTCAAGGGGGTGGTATGTGTGAGTGCGAGTGTTTGATCATTGTTTTAGAATTGCTAAGAAAAAATATCATCGTCTTCCTGTATTTCAAACTTCGTAACGTCTCCATTTTTATCTCTCCCCATTGAGGGGAAACATAAACACCTCCCAATGTAAGCGTTGACCGTGGATGAAGGTATGTGGATGAAGGTACTGTTTCTGCTTGACTTTATTGTACTCGTTATTTACTTCGATAATGGAATGAATGCCGTTTGAAGAGTTGTTTTTATTATATTTTACTCCCTTCCTCTTGCCGTACATTCACAATAGACGAAACAATTAAATCATGATTACTATTTACAATAGACCGAGATCATCGCTTGTGTTATCATTATGTAAAATTAAAGGGCCCTCTATAATATTCCTGTATAATAACGTATATAGTATGACATTTATTGTTGAGATGTTACCCAGGCTGCACTCTTAGAACCTAGGGCTGAGAAATTGACTATAACCGAGAAAAAGAAAAGCAGGACTTGGTTATCAAACTATACCAACGTATAAAAGCTATATAGAAGCGTTGATTACAACATGTAGTACCTCGATATAATTTTCCCCCTGGAATTGAGCAGCAATCTGTACATTTTGTTTCATCAACCTCAACAAGTGTTGTGATCTTTTTTTTTTTGCTCTTATCTCGTTTTTATGGTACTCATTGATTACCCAAGAGCATTCAGTTACATTTTGATCCATGTAGTGTCGTCACGTAACTTACACTGGATTCTGTGTCCCGTTTTTCGGAAAGTGAAGAAGTACAAAAAAAAAATGCTGTGTCACTCCCCAGTATTATGACAGAGACGTGCCCTAATGCAATGCATACAAGTTTGCACCTGACCGACAAGGTGGAATTAATTGTATATGTTTGCACAAGAATAGGAGTTTATAGGCAGGGACGCCTGGCATATACTGCTACGATGAACTTTGGCGAAACACATGGGTATGTATTATACAACTATAGCAATGAGTAATCATCTCAAAAATCTGTATTTGTTTTCTCAATAAAAAAAAAATAATGAAGATGAGGAGTTTGTCACGGAGTTTTACACGTGAACAGCTTATTGGTCTGTATAGATGAGGCAGTTTGATCACCCGAAATGAGATATATCAGAGATGAGGTACCGTTTGAATTATAAGTGCATTTATTAAGGTGCATTTGAGAGGCCCCTTGTGATATTTTCTGTATTTGTTACATCATCTTATAAGTGGCTTAAGCATGACAGGCTGTTTGAGTGTGTTTAAAATGCCCTTACTATGTTAGTGAGTTGGTGATAGTAACAAGATGAAGGTATTATAAAAGTTGATATTGTAAGACGGTTGTTCTGTAAGATGTTGTTTATAATCCTTGTTTTTCCAGACGACTGTAATAAGGGTATAGTGGAGCTTCGTCCACATGGATAAGGTGTTGAAGCTCACACAATCACCGGGTCGAGACTCCACAGGTGTCTCCTGCTCAGCCGCTGCCTGATCCGTTTGCCCGGATTTCCCTTGCCGAGTTCGAGACACCCCCTCCCCCCCCCCCCCCCCCCCCCTCCACAACAATGCCGGTTACGCGGGGCTGGATCCGTCGCCTTTGCTGAACCGCGGTCGGCTGGTCGAAGGACGTCGTTGTCGCCCTGACACCTCTCCACGCGATCCGCGTTAGCCGTCTCCAAGGACACAAGGCTGTCGTCATGGAGAAAGCCGATTCGCGAAGCAAAGTCAGTATAATCAGGGAGGTGGAACTTCTTCCACCTCCCTGGTATAATGAAATCCCCCACTATTTGAAAAACCGGAACCACGAGTTTGGACTGAACTGAACTGAACTCTGAACCGACATTGTGGTCAGGGATGGCAAGCCACATGCCCACGCCGTCTCATATAAGTTAACATTGTGAGAATTACAATGTTACTTTATAGTTAGTGTATAGTCATAAAGAATAATATTGGGAGTTATTAGTCCTTGAATTAGAAGGTTGTTAGTATTTGACACATGGAGATGATATTATGTTTAAGCTCTGAGCTCAGAAGATTATTATATTGTATAACTGGATATATGATTTGATGACGTGATACCACCTTAATAAATGCACTTATAATTTAAACGGTAGGCCTACCCCATCTCTGCTTCGGAGAATCACAACATGTTAAATTGTGAGAGATACTTTGCTTTAAATTGTATTATTCGTCGCATTATCGACGTGAAAGATGGATTGCTGCAATCATAACCGTCTCAATTTACATGTGATGAGACTTTCACTACACCTATAGGCCTATCATGATGAAGTATATAGGAAACACCAAGCATGGAGCTATACGTTGTAGCTCCATGCACCAAGGTACCCCCCCCCCCCCAACACACACATGCACACCATATCATTTCAGGGACATGTAATGCCATCATCTTCCCCCTATCAAAGACAAATGCATATAAAAATAAAAAGAAATGCTACTTATTACCATTTTATACAGCATTGCACTTTCTACGCTCTTTATAGATTTCTGCCATATAACACAGTCGTCCAAAAGTATCCTCTTTTTGTGTGTGGTGAATGAATGTATCACGATGCGCCTGATGTTTTCCATATCATTTCATCTCCAATATAGGAAATACGATTGATCTTTATGACAGTCTTCATCATCATCATCATCATCATCATCATCATCAACAACAACATAATCGCTATCGTCAGCATCGTCAAAAGAATGAACAATACTGACAATACTCTCCGTCAAAATCACAATGGTTATTATTTATCGCAAATATATTATGCAGTGCTATAGGGGATGTGTGGTTAGCACAAGGGGGTGGATTTAGTGCTGCATGGATTTCACAAACTTCAAAAGTTAGACTTTTTGATATGGTTAGTCAAGAGTGGAGAGCAGCCACATGGTCAAATATAATTTGTACAAATTATAGAATGTTTAAAGGTAATTTGATGTTTGAGAAGTATTTACAGGTCCTGAGTAAGAAAGATTATATTACTTTAAGTACATTCAGATGTCGATCTATAATGGATTACCCCGTTAATAAGGGCGGGTTTGATGCAAGCCTGACAGATGAATTGCATTGTACTATTTGTTCATCTGCAGATAGGGGATGAATTTCATTATATTTTTGTTTGTCCCTTTTTCACAAAGAGAGACTATTGTATTTGCCTGCGTATGGTATAGCTTGACGGCCAATAGACCAAGTGCATTACATAATGGCCAAACTATTCAATTCAGCTAATGCTTGCCATTTGAAAAAAAAAAAAAAACTGGCCAAATTTGTCAGAATGATTATGTTTTAGTTTGCTTCAAAACCAAAGAAGAAAGACAGTTTCGTAGAAAGTAAAGTAGATATAAATGTGTGTACACGTATAAGTAGTAGAGTAGTTTACGCCTTGTTTTGTAAACATGTTTATTTATATCTGTTATTTTCACATGTATATGTCATATACATTATCACTTACATATTTGTATTCATGATATTGTAAATTGGATGTTTGTACTCTCATACACCTAGAAGGGGTCGAAGAGTCAATAAAATCTTACAAATCTTACCGACAATACAGTGATAATCATGGATAATGTTAAGATCATGAGACTATCAGCCAATTCCATTTTCGTGCAAACAAACCTTCCTTCACAAGACAGAACGACAAACAAACACTCTTACAAGATATCAAGGCATCAACGCAACATGTTTCTAGAAATCGAAACAGACATTCCGCGTCATTCTTCCCATCTGAAGACGGAAGCACATCACGTTGGGTAGAAAAACTAGAATTATCACTGAAGGTGATTAATACCCCCGCCCCTTAGTGTCGCTTTATAGTATGTGACGTGATGAGGGCAATGACGTTAATACCAAGTTTGTGCACTTGTCGAATTGGAAACAGAATAATATTAGTTTACTGTACAATTACAGAGTTGACACTGAGTTCCACAAGGTTTGGGTAAAAAGTTTGGTTGCCATGGCAATGCATTGTCTGATACAAACACAAGGGACATTTTGCATAACTACACTAAAGACCATCATACACACCAAATTTGACCTTCATAGCTTGAATAGTTTATTTTGATACAAAAATGAGTGGTTACCATGGCAACACATTTTCCTTAAACTGACACATTGGCGTCTTGCAAAACTACACTTCTAGATCATCACGCATACTAAATTTGACCTTAATTGCTTGAATGATGGAAAAGTTATTCGATCTACAAGGTTTTGGTAAAATTGTGGTTACCATGGCAACGGTTTGTGTGACAAACGCAAAAATTATGTGTTCCACACCTATACCTCAGGGCCATAATGCCTACCAAATTTGGTTTCAATTGCTTGAAAACTGTGGAAGAAGTTCACTCCACAGGATTTAAAAAAAAATGCGGTTGTTGTTGTTGTTGTTGTTGTTCATTTTCCATCTGTGAAGATGGCTGGATAGCCCATATTCAGCTACAAGCTGGTCTTCCATGGGGTCCAGTTGGATGTGGGGTGGGACCACTTCACCGGGTTAGACACCCTGCTCTTTTCGATGAATGAATGAAGCGGGATCTTTTACGTGCATGAGCTGTGACTCTCTCATACACGGGACCTCCATTTTATGTCCTATCCGAGGGACAGAGTGTTTTGCCTCTTGCTAGAGGGGACGGTATGTTTACACACAACATTGCTCAGTCCAGACTCGGGTTCGAACCCGGGCCGCGTGATCGTGAGGCAGACGCGCTACCGACTGAGCCAACTCACCGCCGTTACCATGGCAACGCATTGTCCGATACAAATACAAAGGACATTTTGCAAAACTACACTTAAAGAGCATCATACACACCAAATTTCACCTTCATAGATTAAATGGTTCAATATGATACAAAAATGAGTGGTTACCATGGCAACACATTTTTCTTATATTAATACATTGGTGTCTTGCATAACTACACCTCCCGATCATCATATACTAAATTTGACCTTAATTGCTTGAATGATGTGGAAGTTATCAAATCCACATGGTTTTGGTAAAATTATGGTTACCATGGCAACGCTTTGTCCGACAAACACAAAAATTATGTGTTCCACATCTATGCCTCAAGGCCATAATGCCTACCAAATTTGATTTCAATTGCTTCAAAACTGTGGAAGTTGTTCACTCCACAAGATTTCGAAGAAAACATGCGGTTACCATGGCATCGCTTTGATACAAACACAAAGAGTGTCTTGCATAACTACACCTATAGATCATCATAGATACCAATTTTGAAATTAATTGCTTAAATACTGTGGAAGTTATTCAATCCACAAGGTTTTGGTAAAATTGTGGTTACGATGGCAACGCATTGTCCAACAAACACACACACAAAAAAAAACATGTCTTGCACATCTGTACCTCATTGTCATCATTTACCCTAAGTTTCATTTAAATTGCTTCAAAACTGTAGAAGGAGTTCGCTACGCAAGATTTTGCAACAGACCGACCGACCGCCCGAACAACATCACGGTGATTCCTAACCCCCTTCACACTAAGTGTGGCGGGGGCATAAAAAATCAGCAACATCAGATCCATGTTACACCGAATGACAGTACATGTATAATAATATGTACTGAAACCAAACTACTCCTTCCTCCAACGTTCTGATAACAACTTGTGCTCCTCTCTCACACCTCCCTGCTCCTACTGTTCTCTTGTCTCAACTGATCACTGTATCAAAGAACCTATACTGTCCGTTCTCGAGACAAGTTGCAGTCAGTGACGGATCGGGGGGGGGGCGCAACCAGCGCACGCCCCCCCCCCCTTTATTTTTCGTTAAAACAAAGAAATGAAAAGAAAAAAAAAATGAAATGTAACCCGGGAGTGGCAACAGAAATATTAGTTGCGCCCCCCCCCCCCAACCTTTACAGAATTACAGTGGATCCGCCCCTGAATGTAACCGTGTTATAACAATTTTCCAAACGCTCTCAACACACACTGCGTGTGGATCAAGAAAGTGATCCTTGTGTGACCGGTGCATGTAGGCTATATCTATTTATCGTAGTAGAAAAAACAAAAAACAAACAAACAAACAAACAAACAAACAAGAAAACAGGCGAAAAAGCTCTCTTTAGATATAAGTAAGTTCTAATTTGAGGGGAAAAACGCTGCTAGGATCCAAGTTGTCTATTTCATATTGTTTATGTCATCTGCTCCTGCGACAATATTATATTTAATCCCATGAAAATATCTACACGCTAGGCCAAACATGAATTCTACCCTTAAACATTACCCCAACCCTAATCCTAATCCTCACACCAAATTAAATCTAAAACTCTATCACGTTCCTGACCCTAACCCCAAGTCCTGTATGGAGAAACTAAGATCGTATAGTAATTGTCGCAGGAGCAAAATGTCGTGTCATCATTTATCTATACCTATATGGTCACGTGAAAATGAAGCCCTGACCCAACATCAGCATTTCAAAAACTGGTTAATCCGAGTTCTTTCAAGGTGAAGCATAACCCTGTTCCCTCATGTCCTGTCCAGGTCAACACGAAGGCGTTGTATTCATGGTATTCTAACAAAACTGTCTTCATCATGACTGTGATGAACTTTTGGTCTGTTTGCAAAATAAATTCGGTAAATGTTTACAAAATGACTTGGCATGTACAAAGTCCAGTTACTGGCCTTGCCGTTCTCTGTACTTAAGGATCATGCCCCTGCATGGACTCTGTTATAGTGTCTTCACGTGAAGAGCGCTCAAGAGACTCGGAAGAAAGTGTTCTGCAAAAAGTATAAACTATAAGCATTGTTAGCGAAAACTTTTGAAGGTAAGTTGACAATTTGACAGCTATTATAATTATGTCTTCATCGACTACTCCTCATATGTGAATCCGTTTGAATAGGCAGCATGAGTTATGACCAGTCTGGATCAGATTATAGTATGAACTTTAATACATCCTAAAGTGCAATGGAATGCTTACGCGTATTTCTTTAGTGACTCTTTACGATGAGGATCGTATGACACTGGCGCTGGGACTTTTCATGAAGGTCACGCTATGACACCAAAAACATAGCTACTGTGTTGATAAAGTTAGAAACTACATGCAGATTTATATTCTCATGAATTCGGGAGAAAGGTCACAATAATAAATGCCATTAGAAAAATAAGTTAACAATACCGATCAAAGCCTCGCTTTATCATTGCTATATTACTCTGCTCCTATACCAACCAATGTCATTTCATCATCATATAGTAAGAAAATCTTAGAGCATATCGTTCCCAATGCGCAAGGTGTCGGATTTTTTCTCAATTCTCTGACTTGCATGTGTGGAAAGATGGCCGCGAACCCGGATGCCCCGTACCTTCAACTGCAGCACTGCCATGATGGTATCTGGTACACAAATTTCTGTCTGGACTCAAGCATCGACAACGCCAAAAACTTCGAAGTCCGCCCCGACGACGTCTTCATCATTACCTACCCTAAATCAGGTGGGCATTTCATGAAGCGCTTCGGTCGGATGTTTTTCTGACAAACTGTTGCAAGCTATACATAATCCTTGCATCCGACTGGCTGAGAGCAAATTTGTCCGACAACTTTGTCGGACAAAATGCTTCATGAAATGCCCCCAGGTGAGTGATGGAAACTGATATTATAGAGATAACTTAGAACAAATTCAAAACCGGGAACTTTACGATATAAGTTACGAGCAAACGACTTCCCCGAGGATTATTCAATATTACGGCAAGCAACTACAGTGAAGGCAACCATTAACATCGTGATCTTCTCTAATTTCTGCGAATACTATTACGATACTATTACCACTGTTGCTACTTCCCTGCTGCTGCTGCTGACTTTCTACTACTGCTATAAAAGTGTGCTGCTACTTTTATCTACTAATCATACCGTACTGCTAGTGCATTAGTAAGGTAGTAGTAGTAGTAGTAGTAGTAGTAGTAGTATTGTAGTATAGTAGAGTATAGTAGTAGTAGTAGTACACACTAAGAAAAAATGATTCATACTTGCACCTTTTAAGGGTGCAAAGTGATGTCACACTGGTGGCTCCCTATGGGTGTTATCTTGCACCCTCAAGAAATGGGTGCAAAAGTGGCACCATGGTGCAATGGTATAATTTTGCACCCTGTGGGTGCACCTTTGCACCTCCATAGAGGGTGCAACATTGCACCCTTTATTGAGGGTGCGAAGTTCTTCCCTTGGGTGCATATTTCCACCCACACTAAGTAGTGCTAAGTTTCACCCTTTTTTTTAGGGTGCATCTTTCCACCCACACTAATTGGTGCTGAGTTGCACCTTTCTTGAGGGTGCGATCTTTCTCCCTTTAATTTTCGGCGCAACTTTGCACCCTTTCTTGCCTCTACTTTTGGTGCAACTTTACACCTTTCGTGAGGGTGCAAAGAAGCACCCAAAGTTCCAAGATTGTAGCCTCTGTTAAGGGTGCAATTTTGTGCCGTATATATAGGTAAAATGTTGCACCTACATGTATGTGGTGCTTATTTGATCCATGACTGCTGCAAAATTGCTTCTTTAAAGGAGCCAGTCAGTGTCACTGTCTACGCCTTTAGAGGCGCAATGTTGCCCAGTAACCTCAAGTGCACCTTGAGATTACTGGGCAATATTGCGTCTCTAGAGGAACAGGCAGTGACACTGATTGGCTCCTTAAAGAAGCAATTTTGCAGCAGTTATGGATGAAGTAAGCACCAAATATTTGCAACATTATACCTATAAGGTATATATACTTAGCATCACATAACAGTGTACAATTTGTTTACTTAACTATTTTAAACCTTGAATAGTGCGAACTAATGCAAGCCTGTTTGCTCAGTATATCAAACTTATGCTGTTGTTGCACTCTGCAAAGTATCAATAGGATTGGCGTAATTTGGATCCTGTGAATCATGAAATGTGTGTGTGTAATTTGTGAGTTTTGAAATGTTAATGTAGAAGTCAACTTATAGTTGTGTTTGAATGACATACTAAAACCAAATATTTACCCAATTACCTTTCCAATAAGGTGAGCACTATCACTATCTATCAAACAAACCCTCTATAGGCAAGAGTATACATCTGCATGAAGGAAGAGGTAAAAATATGATATACATTTGTCTGGATACGTTTTATTCAAAACGTACTTGAATACGTACTTATTCACATAATCTATAAGAATACGACATGCTTCTTACCAGTACACAAAGCCTCAAAAACAAGAGCATGCTGCTTATATTTCTAAAGTATGCACCATATCTAAAAATAAAAAAATATGTAAGAGGATTTAACAAGTTGTTTGTATGCATTTAAACGAATAGGCCTATACATATTTCCATGCGTACAATATTCATGTAACAGTGACGTCATCATGAATCATCAAAAAGATATGTTTCCAGCATAGACATGAATTTATCTAAAATCTAAAACATGTCTTACAATTAGGAGTTTGTTTTATAATGACGATGCCAATTGTCTTAAAGTCCTTATCACGACACGTCTTGGGGTTCACACCTCCGCCAAGGGGGGAGGTTATTTAAATCATGAGATTCTTGGCACTTAGATTACGACTACAATTTATTATGGGTTAGATATACTTAATTGACATTCGCATACCGTATACAGGTATACGGGCATTTCGATGAAAACATCTAAATACAAGGTATGATTATAATATGAAAATCGAACTTGATACCAGCCCTTATGGGCTACCAATGGAGACTAGGCAGAATCGCAGTTATGTATTCAGATTTTGTTTTGGGTGATACACGCATTCCGACTGATTTGGGATCAATTCGAGTCCCTCGAGCTGAGATTCCGGAACTGCAATGAGCAAATCATCATAATGACTAACAAAGTGACCGAGAATAATACATGCACCAGTTTCTGTTTCGTTGTTCTATACACAGAAAGTTGTTACGTTTTCCAATCCTCTGTAGGCACACAGTGATTTGCAGATCACCTTTGGCTATAACGCCATGGTCGCGTGCAAAATGAATGCAGCTTATCTAACTTGTAATTTCCGAATAGGGGACTACCGTGCTTATACATATCAATCGGATGACAGACCCCGTCAAATAGTAAATTGCGGATATCGTATATCATTGTCAAATCCACTTTTTGTTCTATACACAGTTTCACTGGACTCTTATGAACCACTTAAGCGTTACCAAATCATGGAGTATAAGAATAATCTTATGTTATTTCCTTGAAAAGGCTGCATTTGTATGAGCGGGAACAGTTTGGCATCATACATAACTAAATACATGTATTATACAAGGTTTCAGGACACTTTGAACCGTGTCCCCCCCCCCCAAGAAAACAACAACAACAACAACAACTACTACTACTGAAATGTTGTATACCCTACTCATTAATGTATGATATTTGACCTTTGAATACATTGCCCACATTTTTCAACGACTAGGCATCTGGATGCAACGTAGGTATATATAAAATGAAAAATGTTTTAGGAAAATACATTTAACCACTTCAGAAATAACTACGGAACAAATAGCATAATATTGACAGGTTCCCTTCTTCCTAATGACGCGACAGAAAACTTTCCTCACCGAATCATTCTGTCGTTATTCAAGTACAAGTCATTGGTGATTATATACCTAGTTCGATTAAAAGTATACATGGAGTCATTGCAAAAGTATCTAATGAAAAGTATGCTTCAGAACTACATCATTGTCATTTATTCTATAACGCTAATAATAGAGTTATTGTTCCGCTATATTGCCTAACAGGTTGTAGTACTCCTACGACGTTTGTTCAGCAAATAAGGCACAATTTGCGAATTTTACACGCTGTTGCCAAAGTCTCTAATCTTCTTTACCGCTATTCTCAGACATGAGGTATGCTGATGCTGTATGAATTAGAAACGAAAGCTTCACAAATATTCACCATCTAACAAGGTAAAAGCGAAGTGATGTCTTGCCCACATATCGAATTTGTGATTACACTGATTTTCAAATGTAAGCTCATTGACATTCACTTTTTGACTGTTGACGGAGTCGGACTTCCCCAATATCAACACTTGACAGCTATCTTTAGATGATCTGAGGAGTGAATTTGGTGGTCATATAGCTCAAAAGTGTTGAAAGTTATTAAAAGAACACCACAATACCATGTCGACAGTGCTTACCAGGTGAGATACAAGGAAAGAGCACGAAATGGCATTGTAGAATTTGACAATGACCTACAATATTTGACCTTGAACGCTGGCACCCACAAGGTGGTAGAAGTAACTTCGTCCAATCGTACATACATATGCATATAAGTTTCATTTGGATACCTCAAACAGTATAAAAGGGGAATGAAACCCAAATGTACCCGTGGATTGGAGCAATATCGTAAGAACACATAAGTGAACATGGAAAATCGTATATATGATCCAGTGGAAGTTATGCATTTTTTAACGTTTCAGCGTCACTTTCATGTATGGAAACGTATATGAAGAAAATATCAAGGGAATTCCATAAAATCTGATTCTAAATGAAAAGTACAAATTACCTCCACTTATTTGTCGTTGCCATAATGTTAGGGGTAATATTACCCCCCCCCCCTTCTGGAAGAAGTAAATCAAGTGCTCCTTTTGTAATGCTAGAAAGGTGAAACTATGCCTATTTTCTTTACATGTCTTTATATAATTTTCCATGGTTGACGTCAAAGATGTAGCTTTCTCATCTCGTAAAGGCGGCACTGAAACTCTAGATATATATGTGTATATATAGCTCTTCAACGGATTTTCCGATATTCCTCAATTTGTCACGATGTGTTCAACTGCTAAAGTAATCTTCCTGCATTAACTTGTCCACTTGTACTTTTCGTTTCATTTCCCTTCGTGATTCAACGTTGCCATAATCGATTACAGACAGATGTACGAACGGAGGGACAACCTGAACAACATCATTTCTCTGGTGACAACTCCTTGTAAAAGTATACACCATGAAAACTTTAGACTGGTAAACTATATCAAGACAATTATTGAACAATATTGTTAATGAAATGCCGTAGGTTTTTTTTTTCGTGATAGTTGCCTGTTCAGATCAAGGCTTGCAATGTACTGCTGAAGAATGCATCGAGTGTTTCTGCCTTGTTTGGGATACTCAAAGCCACAGAGCACAGAAGGCCGCAAACATTGTAGCGAAGGAAGACACGATTGTATACAGGAATTCGGGCAGATTTCACAACCATCCAGCCAAATGGTGATGTCACTAGTGCGCAGCATTCACAGTGAAGATTGTGGGATTTAGTCCTGCCAGGTTCTGAAAGAGATTTTGGCATGAAATATAATAATGACTGAATAAAATTTCGAAGGAAATAGGTCGTTTACACTACGCAATTTTGTTGCTTACATAAACTAACAGGTTGCAACTATGACCATTGACCAGAAAATGGAAAATTAAATTGATTGTATAGTTTTTGTTGAGATCTACTTCAGGTTTGTAACATCTTTTGCTGAGATAATGAGAAATGGTTTTGAAATAGCTGCGATATCCAAAACAGAGCAATAATAATATAATGAAGGACCCACTTTTTATCACGATCGCTGCGTTTTACTTTGTTTTTGGATGCCTCATCCATTTCAAAACCAGTTTTCATCAAATAATCTTTAGAATTCCTCTTAGAATGGCATACTCTCTATTATTTCATAAGTAGGTTCTTGGTATATCACAAAAAGTTAAAGGCCCAAATCCTCACCTCCACCACTATACTATACCATCCCTTTAAGCTTTGATATTGGTTTCTAAACAATCCGGTCGGATAGATTTATTTCAGCTCTTTGTCATAATAAGTAAAACATAATAATGTTGCAAAGAAATATTCCCCTTATATTTCTAGTCACAAAGCAGATGGAATTCCCGTCTCCCATTAAAAAAAGATGCAGCACTTACTTTGTCACAGACATACAGCATGTCCTCTCCAAGCAGACGGGGAATTAGGAGACAGCATGCAGACATCACTATTAAAGTTAGAGCTGAAAAAAAGAATAGATGTGGAATAGCCTGAGTAAAGTCATGTTGAAAAAAAAAATGTGGCGAATTTGGACTGAGATGAAAATACACACCTTTTATGTAGGCCTGCATACATTTATGACATGGGCATATTCAAATATTCCCACATTTTTCCTAACCAACTCAAAGTTTTCATATTAAACATAAAATAACAAAGTAAGACAACATCATATTACATGCCAATTTAACATCAGTTTGCTGTATATTTTGCACAGTTAGGAAAGGAGTAGACGTATAGACCTCAGCCATTCAGCCGTTGCTGAGCTTGCCTCAGATGATGGTCCGGGTGCTGGCCATGGCAATGGGTGTAATGATGCCCGTTATGGTTGACACCTCTAATCCTGTTACCACACACACAAAAAGTGAAAATATAGCCCCCTCTACTTATTCATAACATTGATTTGATTTACTTTAATAATACTGGTTACAGAAAAGGAGATTACCCCCCCCCCCCCCCACAAAAAAAAAATAAAAATAAAAAATGGCTATTCAGGGCATTTGAAGATTCTTGCGGGGTAGATATGCTGCCTGTATATGAGTGACAATCCATCATGGAGTTTTCAAGAAAAAATCCAAACAACTGAGAAGACGTAGAACGCAAAAGGCAAGAATGAATGATCGCAATGGTCCACTTGAGTAACATATCTCGCGATTATAGATGGTATCAAAATTGCACTATAGTCTTATCAAATTTTCCGCAACCCACTAAACGGTGGCTACGTTATAGTAACTGATAAAACTGCGTTCATGTGTAATGATAAGCTTTAATATAATATACTTCACGGATATCACATCCTGAAAATCAAGATTAATCAATAACCTGAAAATACATATATTACGGATTAATCCATTAATGAAACTTACATATTCTGTTGAGGAATCACTCTGTCCTTCAGAATTGCATATAAGTTTACGTGATCAGGAGAATGCGCGCAACTTCATATTGTATCTTTCTTGAATACCTGAAAAGGAAAATCAAGCGTCATGAGTTCAAGGCCACTGCTCATGCGTATGTAATAATTTTGCAGAAGAGCTGACTTATGTAAATGTGACTACATAACTCTCTCCATGGCAGCTTAATGTATAGTTCAATTCTTATGCACTGCCTTGCTGCATACAGGGTGTACTTAAGTCCACCACTAACACTACCTGACTACAGAGAATTATCCCAGCATAAAAATGTTTTGCCATTATAAGTTTAGTTAGTACACTGGTCTATTTATCCATAAGTTTATCAACAATTATTCATCAACTTTAATTCCTTTTATTCGTTATTAATCAAGTGTGGTATGGCACGACGCGATGTATTATCCTTGGGGATGTGTGTGTGGGGGGGGGGGGAGGGGGCGTAAAGGTTATGTAAAGGATACACTTCCTATAGGAAAATCCGATTCCACCTTTTCTGAACTATTTTGTTTTGTTGTTGATCAGTAAATATAAAGAATTATTTGAAATTTATGATGATGTATGTGTTCACTGTATTGTGAGTATAAATTATGCTTGTATAATTGTGTATGTAGTGAAAATTGTATCATTTATAATGTGTACATGTAGGCCTACATGAATATATGTAAGTTTATGCATGTATGTAGATATTCCTATATGTGCACGCCCATATACCAACAAAAAGAATTTCCTAAATGAACAATAAATGAATCTGAAATCTGAAATCGGAATGCCATGACGTCTTTAGCAAGACATTTTATCGTTAAAGCTGATCTAATTCCACAGAATGGTTACGAAACAAAACAAAATAAAACAGAAAAAGCACGCATAAAACTAGCCAATTTTAACAGAACTCTAAAATGAACATTTCAATATTACTGCCTACAAGCCTATTGCATTATAAGACAATGCTATACAACCAAAAGCATAACAGATACAAGAAATTTGATGAAGGGTAATATCGAGAGTAAGGCCTTGGTCGAGAACATTGTGGATATTGCAAATCATGCTTTACGATGACGTTTTAACTCACCATTTTCCACGTAGTAAGAATCTGCGGGGTCTTGATATTATGAAGTGGAAGTCAGAGTTGCAGTAAGCCGCTACGAAAAGCCTCAGAAGAGCTGATCTGGCTGTGGAAATGGAATTTGCGCTGGATGCTCAGCTCAAACACGCATGCACGAGCTGTACAATGAGCCATCTGGGAGTCAACTTATGTGCACATAAGTTCGCACGACTCAAGAATTCATTGAATTCATAAATCATGTTCAAGAAAAGAATGAACATGCCCACACCAGGTGACCAAACGACTGGGTCCGTGAATTGACACTTAAGGAAACATCCATGTCATCCATCGAATGTATTCTATAGATTATTAGGCGTTTAAAAAAAAATTTTCCAGTTTTGATTCTTAATAATTCAGTAACTATATATCAGATAACACTGTCATTGATATGGGTGATAGTTGTATAGTGTACAATTTTGTTGGAGGTGGTTTAAAACATAAATCAGCTTCATGAAATCCATGATCAATTTCACAGTTAGGTTACAAATTTTGCTCTATTTCCAACCCTCTGTACAAAACTTTCACTTTGCACAGTGGTCAATGGGTGTGTATGGGAGTATGTGGTTATTAAACACCCTGACAATGGTGTTGAACAATGGCCAGGGTTTGAATGCTTTATTATCTATTCATGAGAAATTCCACTATCACAGCCAGTCTTTATTCATTCTAAAATGTAGTGTTTGCAAGCACATGGAAACATGTGCTTACATTTTTCATGTGCATGCATTTTGCCCTTAGGCTTTACCATGCATGCATCCGTGAAAAAAAAAGGGAAAAATCAACCCTTAAATATTAATCGTGTAGTTTGCATCCTTATATATCCGCGATTTTACTCTCTATATGATTTTATTCTCTCATTTCATTTATTTTCACTTAATAAAACATGCATACATAAAATGTGACAATGGTATGACAAGTGTAAAATGACAATGTGACAAACAAACAAACAAACAAAGCAAACCAAACAGCAAAAGATATCAAGTGAAGGGGTGAGTGAGAAGGCAATTGGCCTTATTCAAAACTAATCCCGGAAAAGTGAATACATTGTATATACAGAGAAAAACATTGGCACACACACACACACACTCACACATACACACACATGCATACACAGACAAAAACATGGACCAGCGCACATTAACAATACGCAAGATGTGATTTTCACAAACACACCCTATCTTGCTAGTCTCTTATAAATTCGTAAAATGATATTGGTAACTTCCAGAAAACCTTTCAAGTAAAATACGCTTGAAAGCTTTCATAAAACTTTGTACCGTTTTCTTACATTTCACATCAGAGTGGATGGAATTCCAGATTTGAGGGCCTTGAAAAAATATTGACTTTTTTTTGCTGTCCCGAGATCGAGTCGCAACGAAAATCTTCAGCGTGTAGTAGGGTTTGACTCCATCATCGCACAGTAAGCATGCAGGGAATGTTGTGACATATTCCATTTTGATTGGTCAATACCAGACGAGCAGTCAGGTATTCTTCATTAGCTTGGTCGCAGACCCTTTCATCAAAGACTTAACTTCATTTAAAAATGCTCCGATGAATGATTATGAATTATGGGAGAACATCAAGTTTTATGATGTCTTTAAAAAAAAACATGTACATAGTAGCACCACGACGGTATATGCAATATTGTATTCAAGTGTCGATCAACACCATATAGGTCTTTCTTTGAGACTAGTTATGGGCTCAATATTGCACCTTAGCAAGAATGAACCACAAACAGGAAGATATGTCTTTGTAATGGTAATTACTTTTCGACATCCCAACCAAGAAGAGATAGGTTAGGTGAATGTTAAAGACACGGAGATACACGAATAGAAATTGCGCAAAAAAAATGAAATAAAACGAAGATTATTCTAATAAGTATGCCTGGGCAGTAATCTGATGTATCTATTGATAAAGAATTCTATTTGAAGATTCATATCAGTTTGCTTTGTCAGAATCATGAGGAAAAGTGATAAAATAAGCCGGCTATCCAGGGTACAGTTTAAACACTTTCACATGAAACAGCTCTGATTAAGATTAACACTTTTGCACAATAATATTTCTGTTCAGAATTGACTTTTGCTTCATATGTTTTTATCTTAAAGTGTAGGATTTCATTTCATTTAATAGATAAACAAGCAAAATATAGCCAGAATTATGTTAACGTCCAAAATGAATCTTCAGATTGCTCAGCGAGACGGCGGCATCGAATCCCGATCAGCGAAGGCACAAATGCACCTGTAGAATTTTTTGTACTGCAATAGAAATTTGACGACTATTTGAATAATTACAGCCAGTTGGAACTTCATCTGTTAAGCCTCCTAGGTTATGTGTACAATGTGATTGGTCAATACCAGGCAAGCAATCAGGTATTCTACGTTAGTTTTTTTTAGTAGACCCCTTTCATCATGGACTCAACTTAATTCGAAATTATACTCTCGATGAATGATTATAGAATATGAAAGAAAATTAAGTTTCCTGATATCAAAAAATATATGTTCATGATATCAGCACAAGGATATGTAATATTGCATTTTAGTGTCGAGCAACACCATAGGAGGTCTTTGTTTTGAGACTAGTTTGGGGCGCAATATTGCACCGTCAATGACCGTGGCAAGATCGAACCCCAAATGAACCATATAAGAAGCAAAGTTCCACCATTTTCGCAAATCGTGTAATTTGCACCCATTTCCGCGACTTCGAACCCTTCTAGCTCCCTCATTGAACCTTTTTTTCTTAGTGTGTATGTATAGTAGTAGTACAGTAGTAGTAGTAGTAATGTAGTATACTACTTCTACTTCTATGTTAGTTACTATGCTACCGCTATGCTAGGACTATTTATCAAAAAAATCATGATGATGTAGTCATGCTGATATTAATTTTCCCCACTTCTGTTCCCAGTTCTGCTTAAGCCTACAGCATGCAGAAACTATACCACAAAAGGGTTGAAAAAGTGAAAGGCAATATCTTATATTGTTTGTTTCGAAAATGTCACAACTGAAGCAGAAACAAAGTGCAAACACTTTACTTTTGATGCAGCTTTTCTTCTTCGACTATGTCACAGTACATGGCTTCGCGTTCAATCGACAATGATGTGAATCATGATACTTATGTGTAGTTGTCAGACTAAGTGCCCTTGTGAAATGATATTCCCCCACGAGATGTATACTCGTTCCAAGCGCGTGATATAGCAGTCTTGTATTGTTTGCTGACGTCATTGTAGGAACCCACTGGATGATGGAAATCATGGGTCTGATTCTGAGCGACGGCCACCTCGAGAAGGTCGACCGTTCGCTGCTGACCTCAGCACTGGAGATGATCAACATGGATCAGACATTTCCAAAATCCAAAGAGGAAGAGGCGAAGAATCCTGTCGACATGAGTCCATTTATGGAGATACTGGATAAGGCGCCCTCACCGAGAGTGATCGTCAGCCATCTCCGGAAGGATCGCTTTCCGAAGGACCTCCTCCAGAAGGCGAAGGTTTGTCCAGGCAATTTCAAAAGGTTGAAATTTGTTGAGTAGAATGGGAGTTTCTTTAGCAAGAAGAGCAGATTAAACAAAAATAGGAAGACGGCTGACTAAGAGGAGGGCATTTAAGGGTGATCAATGACATTGTAATGCTTTGACCGTAAAAGAAAATAAATAAAAGAGAAGAGAGAGAGAGAAAAAAAATCAATCAAAACAAGATTTCGGTCGACGGCGGAAGCGTGACTTTGCCGGTATGTTGTTTCAGCAAACTCCTCTTGTCATTATCTTCACTTTCTTCACTTCCGAAGGGGCTGTGTGTCACGCAATGTTAACATAAATTTTTCATTTCATTTCATTTCAATTCATTTTCATATTTCTCACATACATGTACATAACACAATAAAGTATATTGATACGAAAATTATACAGAACATAATTTAGAATAGAACTTCACCGGAATGTTCAAAAGTTTGTCTTGGTATAAACACAAGGTCTGTATACATGCGAGTTAAACTGAGGTCATAATGCGAAAAATATGATGGGGCCTGCGTAAAAGCAAGCTTGTATAGAGCCGCAGGTCCCGTGATAAAATCAGATTAGGGGAAGTATGAGTACAAATATTTTTTTAGACCATACTATAACTTGGGGATCCGATTAAAACGAACAAAAATCAGATCAAATACGTGTTACTAAATAAAATACAGAAAATTAGAATGGCTAAGCACGCGTGATGTCGGAGGCATTATACACAACTGCGTTGGGATGTCATGATATTATCATCTGATGTATTCATTCTTTGATTATGACACAATAATCATACCTAACATAATTATTATGACCTGTCTGGCTATTTATATTCAATTTTCATTGTCCGGCAGATTGTTTTTCACTCCTAAATGACATGCACTTGCATGATTTTTCGGAAGGACTATAAGATCATATTTGTATCAATGTGTAATACTATAACGGGAGAATAGTTTCTTCAGAATTTGTGGCGATCTGGGGGCATTTCATGAAGGAACTTGTCGGATAAAATATCTGACAAGTCAGTTATATCCGACAAGTTTTGAGAAATTGTTTAGTCTGATTGGCTGATTTCTCTGAACTTGTCGGATATAATTGACTTGTCGGACATTTTATCCTATAAGTTCCTTCATGAAATGCCCCCCTGATGTATAACTTTTGAGCATCAGGGTAATACAACTGCTTTGTTTGGAATAATGTTATATAACACGTTTAGGTTATCTACATTGCCCGCAACCCGAAAGATGTCGTGACGTCATGGTATAACTTCCTCGGCAAATCCCCTTTCCTTACCTTCACGTGGGAAGAAAACTTCAAAGCCTTTCTTGATGGCAGTAAGTATTCCTCCTTCAACATTATAAATCGATCTAACAGTATTAGTGATGGGTAATTTATAATATGAGTGATAGCAGTCATTGTGAATAGTGATAATACTTGTATAAATAGTGTAGTAGTATAGTAGTAATAGTATAGTAGCATAAGCATAGCAGTATAGTAGTAGATAGTACAGAGTAAAAGTAGTAGTAGTGGTAGTATATAGGAGAAGGAGGAGGAGGAGAAGTAGTGTAGTAGTAGTAGTAGTAGTAGTAGTAAGTAGTAGTAGTAGTAGTTGTAGTAGTAGTAGTAGTAGTAGTAGTTGTTGTTGTAGTAGTAGTAGTAGTAGTAGTAGTAAGTAGTAGTAGTAGTAGTTGTAGTAGTAGTAGTAGTAGTAGTAGTAGTAGTAGTAGTAGTAGTTGGGTTTATTTTTTGGTTTTAATCAGGTGCCGTGATTTTATTTTCTTTTTGAGTGGGGCTGAAGATGGGGGGGGGGGGGGGGGGGGATGAGTATCCGGGCAATTACCCCCAGAGGGCAATTACCCCCCCCCCCCCCCCCCCCCCGGCTAAATACTGGTTAGTATAGTAAAGTTAGAGTTAAGATTAGGGTTAGGGTAAGGTTTAGTGTTAGGAGTTTGGGTTAGGGTTAGGATGAGGTTCAGGATTAGGATTAGGACTAGGGCCAGGGGAAGGGTCCGGGGTAATTGCCCAGGGGGTAATTGCCCTAGACCCGGATCATGGTATAGTGCGCTACAAGTGCTGGCCTTT
The DNA here is from genome assembly GCF_040938485.1 of Diadema antillarum. Lineage (NCBI taxonomy): Eukaryota > Metazoa > Echinodermata > Echinoidea > Diadematoida > Diadematidae > Diadema > Diadema antillarum. The sequence goes on from NW_027272202.1 coordinate 281,068, forward strand.
TCGTGACCGGGAAGCGCTGACGGAGCGTAGTCTCTTCGACCTTTTGATATACGACGTGATGCGAAAGTGCTAGCTGTGCGTGGTATTCACGTCATAATGACTGTCTTCATTATTTTCTTCACAACCCATTGATAGAAAGCGCATGGGGACCCTGGCCGGAACACGTGAAAGAATTCTGGAAAGTTCGAGAGGAGCCGAACCTGCTTTTCTTCTTCTACGAGGACATGTTAAAGGTATATGTACATTTTTAAAAGATAATGGTGAATTCTGAAACTTATTATGAATTTATTATCCTCCTTATTTAGAGCTTATACTTCGATTATGAACAAAATAATGGTCTCCGGGTATGATTTCACACAGTCGTATTTTTAAAGATTATGTAGTGATTCAAATGCTTGAGCATTCCGTTTCCCAGACAGTATTGGCATGATCTATAGTTAACATTAATGAAAGCTCATTACACTGCAACAATATTTGTTCTTTTGATTGTTGGAAAAGGAACGAACGTGAAGTCAATCATCGATATTCCATCATGTTATGCCGTTCATAGTCAATTAAATATGATTAATCAAAAATAAATCAATGTATTACCCGAAAGTCAAGCTATCAGTCAATGATTTATCACTCCAGTCTATCAGAAAGATTACTCTGTCATCGAGTCGATCACTAGTCTAATTACGATCACAGGTCAACAATGAAGAGCAGGGTGTTTATTAAGTTTTCACCCACCTCCACCTTCGACCCTTATCGCAACCTAGGATCCCCTGGGACACATCACACAGGTCGCCAACCATGTAGGGCGCCCTCTATCCGAAGAAGCTTTGCAACGAGTAGTCGCGAACAGCTCGATAAAGCAGATGAAGAAAACGTACGAGGGTGTGGCGGAGCAGAAGAAGGAGGGGAACATGCTGGTGGAGCTCAAGTTTCTGGCTAAAGGTAATCTGCTCGGGTGGATATCATAACGAAAATATTGCATAACAAAGCACTTGCCAAAGTCTTCCTGAATTCAAGTTTGTAAGTAGAACCAACATGAGTTTGTAAATGGGGTGGGGGGGGGGGGGTGGGGGGGGGGGTTGATGTTGGAGTTGGCAAAGTTATGCTCACGCTTAGCTGTGGTTATTGTGTGAGCAATAGACCGGAAAGATCCATGAGATCAGTAAGAGAGAGAGAGAGCAATGCAAACTCGAGCAATCAGTGTTTATTTCGCTCAACTAAATTTACTGATATATAAAAAAAAAATGTATGAAAATAGACACATGCATAACTAAAAGAGAACATTTTGTTTTCATGTCATATTAGTGTCGCAGATAATATCTCAAAGCTTTATATACATACGTATGCATGATATATATATATATATATAATGTACATATAGATATATAAATGTTTATATACATATATATATTATATATAATCTATACATATATATACATATATACATACATGTATATATACTTATACACAAAAGCTCGCTTATGATGCCAGCAGACTGCAATAGCTACTTGTGTCATTTTGTGTTTGTTGTCAAAGTATTTTAAATGAAAAAAACACGACCATTTTTGCAATTCGTTGCTTGCCATGTTCTTTGCAAAATACACTTCCATGTCAAGTTTCATGAGGTATTTTGATATTTGGTTTTATGTTGTTTCGGGTTTTTTTTTTTACATGTGACAGAAAATAAATAAAACAGAAAGATAAAAACATTCTCCCCATAATTTATTACATAGCGGGGGTTCCCATTATCGTACGATCCATTACGATTTGACATTCGTGACTGATCGTGGAAGTTTCGTTGAACTTGTCTGAAATTTAACGTTTGGATACGAGGTTATGCGAGTCATACGTGTTGGTTCGCTGAAGCGGGGTTCCCACTATCACGATTGGCGCCACGATTGAAATCGTGGTCTTAATCGTGGAGCAAGCGTGATGGTCTTATCAGATTGTATCAGATCTTAAGGTCAATCGTGGCAATCGTGTTAATCGTAGAAAATTTTTGGACGGTTCAAAAATTTTCTACGATTAACACGATTAGTTTTTGATCGTGATCATCGCATCAGATCGTCTGGGATCCTATCTAAACGCAGCAAATCTCATCTAATCGTGCTTCTTAATCGTGTTGATCGGGATCGACTTTTTCACTTCACTTCCGCATATTATTATTATTTTTTCCCATTTGCCCTTATTTTACTCACAGATTACATATATTTTGTATTCCGATAGGTGGTAGCCTGCATCTTCAGATTATTATTTCCAAACGGTAAATTGTATGACTGTGTGGGCTTTGAATTGTCGTAATTTTTAAGGTACATTATTAAAATCATATTTTTATGATTTTAAGATATGAAAGTTGTGTTACAGATTGTTAGATATTTTCATACATTATGCTAATGATGTTATCATTAATAAGTTGTTATTACTATTATACAGACACGCAAAACAGGAGTTGTTCCCGCAATCAAAATGGGGTAACTTTTGTAACGAAAACCAAAAATGAGCAAAAATAGAATGGCATTTGTATGTCTGCACGTATTGACTAACGTCAGTACAAAGATGAGAATAATTCAATGAATCGTGCTTGAATGAGCACATATCAAAGGCAAATGGTTAATTTTTGAAAGTATACTATATAGTATTTTTGGGGTGCAGTATCCTGTTGTTTGTGTATTGTACATAATGATTAAGCGTTGTTGTTTCATCAGCCATCGTTTGACCCCTTCACGTCTATTGTGACACTTTTCAATGTCATTTGTGTGTGTGGGTGTGTGAGTGTGTTTGGTAGAGCATAACTTTAGAGGAAAATGGTTATTTTCAACTCTCATTATTACTGCAAATGTAAAAGTGACCATTACACACTAAGAAATCAGGGTTCAAAATTGAACCTCTAGGCGTGATGCAATAGCAGCACCCCTTTTCCATCAAAATTTGAACCCCTGTCTAGGGTTCAATTTTGAACCCCATAAAAATGAACCCTCTGAATTCAAAACTGAACCTCAAGGTTTATTTTTTATGGGGTTCAAAATTGAAAAATTGAAAATTGAAAATTGAAAATCATAAAAATGAACCCTCTGAGTTCAAAACTGAACCTCAAGGTTTATTTTTTGCACCCAGGCAGGTTAAAAATTGAACCTCTGAAGGATACATTTTTCAACCTCAAGGTTGTAAAAAGGTTCATTCTTCCACCCAAAAGGGTTAATTCTTGAACTTTTCAGATATCAAAATTGAACCCTTTGCGGTGCATCTACGCTCCTTGGTTTTTATTTTTGCCTCCTTAATGGGTTACATATATACTTTATACATATACATGGTATATATAAAGTATATATGTAACCCATTAAGGAGGAAAAATAAAAACCAGGGAGCGTAGATGCACCGCAAAGTGTTCAATTTTGAATACATGCATGTATTAAATAGTATATATATATATATATATATATATATATATATACATATTATATATATATATATATATATATTATATACAATATTACATACAATATGTATATATATTATATATATCATATATCCTGCTGAAATAATGGAGATGTTCAAGCTTAAAGTACAGCAGTGTTCAGAGTTGTTCAATCAAACACATACTCCTTAGCAATGCCAACACATACTCCTTAACAATGCCACCACCAATTCATTGTACATTGTACATGCTGCTCATACTTCATGTTTGGCACACACTTTGCACAGAGAAATTAAAACATATCTGCATCACAGATGATTACATTTCATGTTTGTTTAATAAAGTCTTGGGATGATAAAAAAACGAGGAAAATTAAATAAAGAGAAATTCCCCATTTTCGTACATTATCTAAGTACAGTTCATCATTTGGTACATACAAACTTGTCACTTTCATTTGCCAAGATGGATGCATTTCTGCATTCACACAAAAATGCACATGTATTAATTTCCTAGGCTAGGTTTTCATCATTCAAAACAAAGAATTAAGTCAAATCAAGTTTTTGCATTATAATGTAATACATGTACAATTAAGAAAGTTAAATACAATACATGTACATAACATATACCCATATAGTAATGGAATACAATGTATATTTAAATTTTGTAAATAAGGGAAAACAATATTCCCTGATGAAAAAAAAATGTATCAAACATCTGTCATTATATTATCATTACATCATTTCAATTCCCTATAAGAATTTCTTTATGACAAAAAATAAACATAAAAATCTCTCCCAGCAGAAAAAAAAAATGAAACATTTGCAATCCATGTGCGTTGTGCAAAAAGTACACTTTTATCATCTAAAGAAAGCAGAGCTGTTAATTCCAGATGTTGCATTTGCAAGCAGTTACAACACAGTGAATTCAGGTAAAAAAATAAAACAGTTGAATAAAAGGTATACATGTACATTACAAAACCTTCATGGTTAGTTTCCACATGCATAGAAGGAAACAAAATGGCCACAATACTTTCCAGCTACATGTATATGTAAATGAATGAAAATACTTCATAAATTAAAGATTAATATCTAGAGACCTTCAAAAAAGAAGGATCATTAACAAGTAATCAAAGCACAGTACACAAATATTGGTAGGATTTCCGTGAACACATCTTTACATGGCTAATGTTTACATACTATAATTGTAAAGGTTAGTATCCTCACCTGTTACATAACAGAAGGAAAAGAAGGATACCAAGTTTGCTGAAACTGCAATAAAATAAATAATCAACACCGCTAATACACACACACATGCAAATTGTGACAAGCAAAAAAGGAAAAAGGACCCCCCCCCCCTTCCTCTAACAGCATCCAATTAACCCAAAGTATGGGGATATGTCTATTCCATCGATATAGGGATGGCATTTGTAACTAGAATCACATTGTACGAGATATGATAGAGAGAGGAACACTCAGAGATAATAGTAGGATAGCATAGGCAGGATAGGAGAGGCATAAAACAGGAAGGTACAGGAATTGTCCAGCTTTATACAGAAAGCTTGAATGATACCACTGTACTACAGTGTAATTCTCAGTGCTGGCTCAAGGCTAAAATTCATCTTCCACCCAAAACATCAAAATGCAGCTTATATTCATAAGCAAGAATGACAAGAAAACCAAACTACTCTAGCTGCAAGAATTTCTATAACAACCTCGAGGATGATAGTACTGTACAAAGTGTCAGCATACAAAACAATACATTTTTTTAGTGTTTTAGTCATTTAGGCAGAGGATGATACACAATGCAAAGCAGATACAAGTATTAACTCATCACGATACAAGTAGCCACAGGGTTGTAACTCTACAGTGATTTCTTTAAAATCATTCGATGAAGTGTTCTTCACAATACAATATTACCTGCCAGTATACTACACTGATTTAATGAAGACTGTTTCAGACTGTAGTTGATTGCCCTGGACAAAGGTTTCATCATGGATGCATCTGTAGAACTGAGTGAAGTTGTAGCGATTCATTCCACGAAGACAGCTGAAGAAGGTGCCTCAGTCATGCAGAATACCTGGGGGAAAACAACAACAACAACAAAAGTGTTACACTCTCCTCTGTATAGTGATGCAAAAATGTACAATATATCATACATTTATTGAGAAGATTAATTTCTGGGAGGAAGGAAAACACCAAATTGAACATTTCTATGGGTTGCACTTTCCTGACAAATCACAAGTACAACACACTCTACACACCCTCTTAAGCTTAAATTTGATTGTAGGGTAACAATCTCAAAACAATGCTATACTACATGTACAATGTAATTCTAGAACTTTAATAGACCATACACTCTACACTGAAAATTTGAAAATGCTCTGCCATCTGGATGAAATATATGCCAATGAAGAACAGGTGAAGTCAAAATTACTTGTGAGGGCCATCAACCCTCTCCATGAAAAAGGTCATACTGATCATGTACCGAGTTTTCACATTCAATGCAAAAATGCAGATTAACCTTGAACTGGGAACAACTGTTGATTGAGAGAAGAGAGATGACCAGTCCAGTCGTATACTAGTACTGGGACAAAACGTCTTGTCCAGGATCATCCTCCTTTTATGTTGATGCAGTGACTGCATCAGCAATTCGGTACAGCGTATTTGGCCCAGTATACACTGGACTCCTGTTATAATGAGGTCCTCAGGGCCTACAGTTTTCTTTCGTTTTATCAATGTTTTGTTGCAACCAAACAAGTAAACAATAAAGCAACAAATGTAGAGCCAATAACATTATGGCCTCAATTTCAATTTTGTTGTAACGTTATTTATCAGAACAGGAGTGCACTGTGTGTATGTATAAAGACTGATGCATTAAAGAGTTCCATAAATAATACATCGGAACATACAATGCAAAAAAAAAAAATGAGACACAGCAGTCTCGTGATCAACTCACAGTATTGTTCTTTGGCAGATCCAGTACAGGTCAGTTGCAGGTTAGGTGGCAGCGACATATGGCAGCAGACTTTTCCAGACTTTGCGAAACGTTGGCAAGGTTTCTTTCTTCCTTGGCGTTGTAGTGTTGCGATTCCTGCGTTAAATCTATTAAGCACATGTACAAAAGTAAACCGAATACATGGTATGTCATCTTTGATAATCCAACTAAAAAACAACAGTAATGTAGAGCTGTGCAAGAAAGAATTGGATGCAATATACATGGCCACAGGAACCAGGGGGACTCGGGCCCCTAATTTTTTCGGCACAATACAAAGGAAAACATTATAATTGTCCCCACTTCGGGTCCCCATCCCCCCCCCCCAACTTTCTTTACCCGAAAGTGTGTAAGTGGCACTAGAAAGAAATACATGTAGATAAAAACCTGGAAGTGTGAGCACCATAAGGATCTGTTTTTGCGCTGAATACTTTTTTGTTTTGTTTTTGCTTTTTTTTTTTGCTTGTAAGCTGAAACCTGGAAGTGTCACCAGAAGTTGCGTTTAAGGCCTTTTTTTTTTGCTTGTTAGCTCATGAAACTAGGAAGTGCCCCCCCCCCCCCACTTTTGAAAACCTTCCGCCAACAGTGATACAAAGACTCTGCATGGCATACTGCAATTAATCTTACAAGATTAACCATTCGATCTTTGCAACTCTTACAGATAATTAATGCTGCATTTGCAACATTCATAAGATAACAGTTTTTATATCAAAGGGAGCAAAAGTGCATTTTCCTGGCCTGCAGAGAAAACTCACCTTTGCCTTGGTGTCACAAGTAGAGAAGAAGCTTTGACATCAGGTTTCATACCGAGAATACTCCCAGGGAGTAGGATGCAGTTCAGCGCAGCATAGTCCATAATGAAACAAACAACATCCTTCATTTGCTGTAAGGACAAGGATGCTTCAAACACCTTTGACCTGAAGAAAGAAAGAAAGAAAGGGGAAAAAGAAAGAAACTTGCAATGGTAACACAGAAATTTGAAATTATATTGAACTGTTCATGTGCAGTAGGCCCTATAACAAATCTGCAGGTAACAGTGCCGTCAATGCGATACAAAGCATAAGGGTCTGAGTAACGTACATTTGTTGTACCGGTACGGGTACCAATTGTAACCTCAAATTTACCACCACCCACCAGTTTAATATGTAGATGATGTCTGCACAGCGCATGGTGATGTCAATAGGCTATTATATAGATTGCTCACACTTAATACAATGTACTAGTCTGCTACATGACGTACAACGCTGCTGGCAACTTGTATTTT